>NC_041362.1:2438201-2550701 GCF_900634415.1 Cottoperca gobio
AATACCAGCAGAATCAGTCTGTAAATATCATGCATGTTTTTCTTTCCTTGTTTTAAACCAAAAGAGCTCATTTATTATGCTGTTCATCAAATGATAAAAAGAAATGCAGCTCACCTGTGTCTGCAGACAGTTTTCCAGTGTCTGATGTTTTTGCGGCTGCGTGTGTCAGAGTTCCTGTCTCTGCAGCAGGAAGCTGTGTTTCTTCTGTGGACGACGCGATTTCAACTTCGGTGAAAACAACGTTTGGGTATTTTTCTTGCGTTAGATGACAGACAAAAGCCCATTTTAGTCCTTCGAAATGCTTCCTAAGCTCACGCTCCACCGATGCTCACCCAAATATGGTCATAGGAAGTGCAGCGAGACTTCACTGCCCTCGATTACTGTGGGAAATATCGCAATTACGAGTTGTTCGCACGACACAAGAAAATGGTCGGGGCTAAAATGCAACAGAGGGAAATGTGATTTTTTTATAAAGAGAACCTTTAGTTCTGAGGTGAAGGGGTGGAGCTGGGAGGCCAACCAATGTTAAAGCCATATTTTAAAAATCATTGTGAAGTTTGTGGCCTTCTTGTTGCTGTTTTTACACTTGATTAGGCTGCATAGCCACATGTAAATGTATTAAAACGTACAATTAAATGCAATTAAATGTAACAAAAGTTAAAATAAATACAAAATAAATGTGATTTGGTTTAGAGATTTTTTTCTACATTTATAAAAAAATAAAAATAAATGTTCTCATGTCTATTATTACATTTTGTGCTAAGCTGAACAATAATTATTAGACGACATGACCAAGAGAAGATGAATCTTTGCTTTATTTAGAGTAGTTTACTACTACTAGTTTAGTAGACTTGTTTACATCAATTAAAAATATAGACATCTTCTATATTTTAAAACAAGTTTGAGATGTTTTTGATTTTTATTAAGCTGCATTTTAATTCACTTCATTGTTATATGATCTAAATAACAGAAAAGGTTGTTCTCTCTCTATGTCAGGGTTCATTCTTACTTCCAAGCAAATGCGCCTGAATCAAAGAAATATAAACGTTTACGAGGTGCACTTGAAGGCATCACTTGACTGTTGCTGAGGGATGTCGCCGAGAAAAACCCCTCAGCGACGGAGGAGCTGTCACTCAGACTGAGATTCATGTAGTTTTACTTTGTTCTGCCTAATTATCTCATTCTGTGCTTTAAAATCGGCCCAACACTTTGATCGGCTCTAAATATGCTAATCTGCTACTCAGGAGACAAAGATGTTATCACAGGCTTTACATAATGCACATTAGGCCTCAGTGACTATTAGTATTATTAAAAAGAATAAGCTATTTTTCACACAGTGTCAATATGTTAATGATGCATTTAGTGCTGGCTGATGAAATATTCAGTTAATACTGAAAGTAAGAAACATTGGGCCTTTAGTGTTTGTTTTACTGTGCTTAATATGTCTTTTATTTTGAACACATTAAACATTAGACACGACACAGCTGACATTGCGATGTGGGTTTACATCACTGTTTCAATGTATATGTCCACCATGAACCATGTCAACACCAAACATTTTACTTTTCAAATCCTCGTCATAACTTCCTAGTTACTATCTAAATAACGCGAAAGAAACATATTTCTTGTGTTGAATTGACTCAATATGTTTGTTGTCTTACGCTAATATTTATATTAATATTAAATAGTCCTAATAATGATAAACAGCACTCGTATCATAGGACACGTCAGGCACTCCTCTATTTGCACATTAGGAGACATGCATTGAAGGGCACGTGCACAAAATGCTTTAAATAGACACAGGAATATTAATTATATGTTTATAGAGGAGACGCTTCTCCCTAAGCAAAGACATCATTTCACACACAGACGTTAGAAGAGAAGCTGCAGTCAGGTATCTCACAGCCAAGGATTCAGGAATGGAGCCCATCATCAGCGTCAACACACACACACACACACACACACACACACACACACACACACACACACACACACACACACGCGGAGATAGCAGCTGCAGTTATGGTTAAAAATTAATCCTACATCCATCGCTTTTTAGATCAAAGTCACTGAGAACACTTGATCCTACGATGGGTCATGACTTGTCGATGTTAAGAGCTGGACTTGTGTGTTTCTCACCAACACATTCTGGAGTCTGGAGAATTACATCAGAGACCGTCTCGAAATCCCCGATGAGAAAAAAACAAAATCCAGACTTTTGATTTTGATATGTTTTGACATCATTTTAATATCCTGGCAAAATTGAACAGAAGGCTTTTCCCCATGTTGAGCGATAAGACACATGTGACCCTTTGCCTTGTTTCCATGGACACATCATGAGAGAACTTCCCCAGCTGGCCACCACTGCGAGTGTTGACGGCGAATAACATTAGTGAAGGATTTAGTTTCAGCCAAAGACAAAGGCAGTCACATAATCAGTGGGATTAAAGTCAGCTGTGATACAATTACAATAAATGTTTGTTTATCTTTTGTGTTTTTCCTTCATTTTGAAATATTTTTTTCTTTCATGCACTCTAATCCTATAAAAGTCAACTTCAAGTCGCCGCACTTTCTTACCATCGAATCCCACACAAGGGTTCAAAGGTCATTCAGACGCTGTTCATTAATGCTGTGACTTGTGGAGATGAAAGTCTTTCTTCTTTGCTTTTCTTCTCCACAAATGAGATGTTTGACGTCACGCCGTGTTGAGAAGAGCGGCGTGTAGATCGTTATTTTGTCTCCACCATATTGCCTGACAAGTGGAAGTGTGTGCACACAGAATGCTTCCCAATATTCACCAGCATTTCCCGCTCTTATTACAGATACATGGTGATGATCCCGCCTTTCGAATCAGCTCAGCCCCAAGCTTGCAAATTGCACAATGCAGGCAGCAGCATTTTTCCACTGCTCCAGCTCAGATTTGACCCACTTCCCGGTGATGAGCGTGCCAAAGCTGTTTCTAAAAATCTTCCAAAGTAGCAGAACAGACAGAGGGTTTGAGATGCATGTACAGCCACCCAGTGACGAGCAGAGTGGGAAGCTACTTTGAAATCATAGCTTTGCAAGCTACCAATTAGTTCACACTGGAAGAAGTTGCTCCCCTTAAGCTACCCGAGGGAGAAATGTAGTTTGGTTAGATAATAACGCTACTAAAAAATGTGGCACAAAAATGCCACTCAATGGAGGCCACTTGTTCAGTGGTGGTAAACAGTGTGTGCATCCTGCAGCCTCAGCGCTTGGCTCACACTATCACTAATATTTCAACAAGCTGCAGCACAAACACGTCCGCACAGATCACTGTCACGCATCGATCCAATTTCCATCGACAATCCAATTTTCTTCTTCGATCCCTGAGAGACAGAGGTTCATCTCCACACAATAAAGGGATGTGCCAATCAGCGTTAGTGTTTACAGTATCTCTCCGTCAGGGAAGACAAACAGCTCATCAGCACAACACAGTTGTCACTCAAAACTCTAATCTTATAATCGCCAGAAAATGGACATGACGAGCGTAATAACAGTTCAGTTTCTGCTAACACACTCTTCAATTCAGTTATCGCACGAATGATTGAACTAACATTTACACAACAGCAGCAGAGGAAGTTAAAGATCTATTGTCTAATATCTATTTGCCAGATGTTTATGAACATGCACATCTGAATTGTACTCTTCCTTTTTGTATCATCACTTGTTTTCTATTGTTGAATTCAAACCAGCTTTGTTGTAACTTAATCACTGCACATAATGTGAGAGCATTACAGTGCTAATGGCAAAATGTACCTTGAGAAGTGCATAAACGTAACATCTATGTACATTTGGGAACATTAAATCCTTAAGATGTTTGTGGGAATTAAAAGAAAAAGTATTATTCTGTCTGTTAATGATTCATTTTGATTAAAATACTTATTAGCCACTGTTCCCGCCCCCACACTCTCACATTTATTTAATCCTACATACAATGCCATTAGGTCAGCACTGTTGTAACTATCTTGTTTCACTAGCATGACTGTAAAACACTCCACACACACCTTCTGCATCGAGGTGCTCAATATTTAGACTCATTGTGCCCCCCTCAGGCAGAGGAATGAACTGACAAAGCAGTGGAATAAATGACTTATATGTTACATTTCTCTCTTCTTATTGATTTGTATTTGTTTTGACACGTGAAATCCTTGATTTAACCTCAGATCTTTCTTAAATTCCTCCTGCAGTCACCTCATGCCGAACATGAGCTAATTAGAAGGAACATCTACACAAAGTGATGCTTATCCTCAACGGTTTCACTCATTCAGCTGCAAAGAAAAAAACAAAAAGCTGACTCACAGCTGATTCTGTGACTAAAGGTAGACCTTCTATTAAAGGTAAAGTATTATCTATGCATGTACAGTCTTCCTATTAAAAGCAAAAACAAATGTCCTAAAAAGTTTATATTTATTCCTAAAAGCAAATGAATCAAGAATTCATCCAATGTTCAGATTTCTGTTCTGAAAATGTACGAAAATTACCACATAGAATAATGTCTAATTTGGTCATTCAAACCTGCAACTTTTAGAAAACTTGTAATACAGAAAATTAAATAATCAACTGTTTTATTGTGATATCTATTAGTTAAAATGTTTACTGTATTAACCTAGTGTCTCCCTTTAAAAAGAGAACATTTGTTTTTTATCAGTATGTACAATTTAATTGTTGCCAATTAAAATAGCTGAATATACATTTTATTTAAAAAAATAAAAAGTTAATATTTTGAATATCTGGCAGGCTGCTGTTCCTACTCCAGTCCAGTAGGTGGCGGTAATGCGGCGGCAAACCAGCTCACCGGCTGCCAACAAAAACAAGAAGAAGAAGAAGAAGAAGAGGTAAAACGATTCTGCTGTTGGTTTTGGTAGCTTAGCCCGAATGTGCCTCCAAATATGTGACAAATGTGAAGTTAACCACATTTCGGACTCACTCTCTACTTCAAATGCCAGTACCTGCAAACCATGGCGGACTATCAGTTTGTGTTGGACCTGAACATCTCGGCCGAAGAGGACTGTTGCTGTTTCTGCTGCTCTTGTTGTTATTGTAGCTAGCGCTAGCTTTAGCTAATTGGCTAACACTGCTCGCTCTCAGCGTAACCGATGTTGATTCATTGCTGCGGGCCAGTTAACTGCAACAACACGGTAACTCTGGAGCACGCTGCAGGCATCAACAACACACCGTAGCAATGTTTACGTTACGCTTCTTAACTTATTAAGTAATTGGCCTTAGCCAGTATTTTTGGCAGGTTGTAGTGCACGATATGCTAACGTTATTGGACAAGTACATGTTTTAAATCTAAGCTGCATGATTTAGAAGAAGACATCGATTAAAATGATATTACAAGCTAAGGTCAGCTAACACACCTAACGCTGCCTGCAGCTACTGCTGTCTGCACGTTTTGAGATGGAGCAGCAGAAAGCAGCCAGTGAGATGGCTCTCGGTTTCGCCAGCACATCTGTCTGAGTTGAAGCTCCTGTGAAAGAGAAATCATGTCGTGCAAAGCCGCAACTAAGGACAAGAAGTCGAGCTTCAGCAAGAAGCTGTTCAGACGAGGCTCTGTGCGCTCTGTTGGCAGTTTCATGAGCAGATTCCTGCGGACTCTGACGGCGTTATCTCACTATGGATCTGAAGTGCAGTCAGAAGATGAGAAAGATGATGGAGGGTTTTCCACTTTTAAAGCTGGAAGTAAAGATGTGCCCATGGATGATGGGGACCTCGCGGGTTTGTTGTCTGGAGAGAGAGTTCCTGGAGTGTCGGGTCTGAAAAACCACGGGAATACCTGCTTCATGAATGCGATCCTGCAGTGTCTCAGTAACACTGAACTCTTTGCTGAGTACCTCGTTTTGGAGCACTACAAAGGCGATGAGCTGGATGAGGACACACCAAAGACAAATGGCATACTTCTGCAGAAGAAGGGTCCTCTGGACAAAGGAGAAGTTACAGAGCAGCTGTCAGGACTCATGCGGGCTTTGTGGACGTTTGAGTATACCCCGCAGCATAGCAGGGATTTTAAGGTAAATACATTTCTGTAATCCTACTCATGCACTGGGACAAAAAATACTTTGCCAATGCATGTGGGAAATGGCAGTACTGTAACCCCAACTCTACATACATTATATTTAGGATCTGCAATCTTCATAACCAACATGTTTAAGTTCACTAACACGGTTGAGGTTTTGACCTTGCACACGACTTTGTAACCTTTGGATCATGTTGTTGTTGTTGTTGCAGAATGCTGTGTCGAAAAATGCCACCCAGTTTAAAGGGAACGCTCAGCACGATGCTCAGGAGTTCCTGCTGTGGCTGCTGGACAGAGTACACGAGGACCTCAACACCGTTAACCCCAACATCAGGCCTGCTATAAAGGTATGTTTAGAGGACTTGTGGGGGTTTTTACGGGCATAGTTTGGTGTTTTAATTGAACAACAGTGATTGCATGTGGCACGTTACCCCGTATTACTCCAAGCCATACAGTCCTTGGTTTCTGGGAAGCTGGAAATAGTTATTCCTATTTTTTCTTTGCAGGGCTATGTTGTTACATCGCATGATATTCTGGTCACTCAGTGTATGTTGCAGACGAGTCCTGCTAAGCTTGCCTGCTCTTGTTTCCTCGTCATTCCCTGGAGCTACTTGATAACAACTGAATACACAAAGAGCTTTCACAATAGCTTATGAACCCCGATCGACCGGTATTATTTATGACTGAGTAGTAATACCTGTTTGTTTTTGTTCAGCCACCTATTGAAGAAGACGATCAAAGCTTAGAGGGGCCCTCTCCTCCCCTCTCTGCTGGCTCGTTTGTACAAGAACTGTTTCAGGCTCAGTACAGGTAGGCTTCACGTCCATGTTTTTACAGTCTGGCCACATTACCTCTCTCCTATATTAAGGGATTATAATCTCTCCCTGCAGGTCTTCTCTTACTTGCCCACATTGCCAAAAGCAGAGCAATACGTTTGATCCCTTCCTCTGCATCTCCTTACCGATCCCACTGCCACACACACGGTGAGTTACACACACACACGGTGAGTTACACACACACACGGTGAGTTACACACACACGGTGAGTTACACACGGCGAGTTACACACACGGCGAGTTACACACACGGCGAGTTACACACACGGCGAGTTACACACACGGTGAGTTACACACGCGGCGAGTTACACACACGGCGTTACACACACGGAGTTACACACACGGCGTTACACACACGGAGTTACACACACGGCGAGTTACACACACGGTGAGTTACACACACGGCGAGTTACACACACACGGTGAGTTACACACGCGGAGTTACACACGCGGCGAGTTACACACGCGGCGAGTTACACACACGGCGTTACACACACGGAGTTACACACACGGTGAGTTACACACACGGTGAGTTACACACACACGGAGTTGCACACACACGGAGTTACACACACGGCGAGTTACACACACGGCGAGTTACACACACGGCGAGTTACACACACACACAGTGAGTTACACACACGGCGAGTTACACACACGACGAGTTACACACATGGCGAGTTACACACACACACGGAGTTACACACACACGGAGTTACACACACACACAGAGTTACACACACACGGAGTTGCACACACACGGCGAGTTACACACACGGCGAGTTACACACACGGCGAGTTACACGAGGCGTGATCCGCTCACAGGTTTTTACATGCTCATGACTTACTGGTTTATGAGGGTACAGTTATCCACTGTATCAGTCTGTGTTGTTCCAGAAGAAGGAATGTAACCTGGTGTGTTAGGACTGTGGGGGGGGCGAGGGGGGGTTTGAGGGTGCAGCAGCAAACAGGTGTGGAAGGCATTTACACTTTCAAACCAAAACAACAGTGTTTTCATTTCAGGGGGAAATAAACTAACGCTAAGAGACTGGTTCCAATTGTAATTTGCGTCCCCTGTGTTTGCCAGGCCCCTGTACGTGACGGTGGTGTACCAGGGGAAGTACTCGCACTGCATGAGGATCGGAGTTGCTGTTCCCCTCAACAGCACCGTCTACCGCCTCAGAGATGCCGTGTCACGGGAGACCAAGATCCCGATGGACCAGGTGCTATTCCGGTCTCACATCAGCTCAGGGTCTGACGCAGTGACACTATAAGTTACAGTCACACAGTGTTCGCTCACGAGTCCTTAAGCCAGGTCTCCCTCTGAACAGTAGTCTGTCATTAACACACTTTAAACACATTTGTCCTCAGGGCTGCAACGACCGAGCGCTAACGTTGATTAACTGTGGCAGAATAATAAGTGTTATTGTGATGACTGTAAACATTAATGACACTGCTCTTTTCTTTTCTTCCAGTTTGTTCTGACTGAAATGTACTACGACGGCTTTCATCGTTCATTTTGTGACGACGACGACGATCTTGAACTCATTCAAGAGAGTGATTCCATATTTGCCTTTGAGACGCCGGAGACGTTCAAACTGGAAAACATACGCACAAAGAGAGGTACATCAAACTCGCTGCTCGTCATTTCACATTGGAGTGAACGGACGGACTCTATTGAGACGTGTTTGTGTGTTTTTACAGGAAGTCTTCTGGCAAACCTGAATCATAACAACTTGAAGTATGGGACAGAAATGAGCAGGACTTCCTCGTTCATGCAAGGAGCCGTGACCCCTTTAACGGCTTCACCCAATAAAAACCTGGGGCCGGAAAAGATGATCCTTCTGGTGTGCAACAGGGCGTGTACCGGCCACCAGGGAAAGAGGTACACTCACAATGCTCTGTTCTCTGATGTCACAGGCCTTTGTGACGATAGTAAGAAAACAATACATTGTGCAGTCCTTGATAATATCCAGTGTGTGTTACAAAGCTTCGCATATTGTTCTGTTTCAGGTTCGGACTGCCTTTTGTCCTGTACATGGAGCGCACTGTGACCTGGGACACTCTACAGAAGGAGATCCTGGAGAAAATGCGTCATCTGTTGAGGCCAGGGGTCTTCATTCAGGTAGGAAGAGGAACAGGCAGTTTGTCTTCGTGGTGTACAGTGAATACGTTGATGCTGCACACAGTAAGTCTGTTAAAAGCCTCCAAAAGGAGCGTGAACAGTGAAATGATCAATGAGCCAATCGATCCCTGTAGTTTTCTGATCATACCTCGTTGATAAGACGGACGTATTGGTCTCTCTGTGTAGGTCGGACCTTTCAGCCTTCGGGTGGTCGGCGTTGTTGGTATCACCTACCTCCTTCCTCAAGATGAGCGACCGCTGTGTCACCCAACTGTGGAAAGGTCAGTGCTGCTGTTAAACACAACATCTGTGTGCTGCTACATTAGAGAGGAGTGTTTGACTGATGCAATTACACGTATGCACCTGTCTTTAAGTCTACTGACACAATGATCATGTTGCAAATATACATATAATACTAAAGCTGCTCATCCATCGAGTCACTGAAGTCATTATTAATGCAAAGATGGCAGAAAATGTTGTTTTCAGCGCCTCAAATTTGGAGATTTCCTGCTTTAAACATTACACAGAATATCTTTAGGTTTAAAAAAACTTCACCTTTTCTGACATTTTATAGACCAAACAATTAATCTAGAAATAAAATGACATAAATAATGAAAAAAATCGTTGGTTGCAACCCTAAGAAATACTATTTTACTTTTTGAATTGTACTTGAATGCATCTTTAGCTCTTCCAAACACACACACTGTACACACGTGCAGTGTGTACGAAGGTGAAGACGAGTAAGATTCTCTTCAGACCTGCTGTGGGAACATGACCTGACACGATCTTCACTGGTTGGTAAAATGCCAGCTCAGCAGTTTGTTTTATTACAAACATAAGTGCAACAATAAAACAAGTCACAACTTCGCTGCTCAATAGAAGTGCAAAGTGCATCAACGGGGAATCAAAGTAGATTTTGGCGTTGGTGCGATCGATCATGACCTCTTTAAATATACTGTAAGTTTTAACCACAGAAATATATTTAAACTTTGAACTTGCTCTTTTGAGAATAAGTGATTTCATGTACCATATTGGATGAACTCACGTTTCACACGATCCTACACTGACACAACTATTCGTTTCCACTTCAGAGCCTACAAGTCCTGTGGGCAAGGCGGGCCCCCACATGTGAAGATTGTGGTCGAGTGGGACAAGGAGACCAAGGACTAGTGAGTGAAACAAGAATATTTGACAGGGTGTTGACATTTGTTTGCTCGTCACTCGGAACAATATATTTGATTTTAAGAAGCTGGTTTGTCTGTAAGGGATTCTGTAGAAAGCACCATTGAGAATGTTGAATAATAAAAAGAACACGAAGACGCGTGGCTACACCCTGCAGAGGTCTGTGTCGGCCATGTCGGTATCGATCGGGTCGTTGAATCCTCTCAGATTGTGACACGACAAGGTAAACGAAACAAAGCCTGTCCACACATCGCTGCACCTTCAGGTTAAGCTGAGGCGATAAACTGCAAGGAGCATAAAGCCGTTGCATTCTGCAGGATTTCTGCAGGACTTCTGCAGGAACTGTCAAGTTTAAGCAACTCCTCCACATGAACAACACAGGGCTTCACCGCTCTGGGCCTCTGCTGTTCATCACTTCTGAAAAATAAACTTTAATCCACTTACAAATGTGGTTGATTTGAAACGGTTGTGGTTTTAAACAAGGTTGTGGCAAGTAAACAGCGAAGTCTGAAGTTGTGCCTGCACTAGTGTCCTCACTTGCGCTAATTACACACACACTCTCTCACTCACTCACTCACTCTCACTCTCACTCTCACTCTCACTCTCACTCTCACTCTCACTCTCACACACACACACACACACACACACACACACACTCAATGCTGCTGCTGCTCCTCCGGGTAACATCCAATTCTTTAAAGAACAAACGGTGTAGGAGTATGATCAGAAGTGTGTTATGCCGGATATTATTATTATATCTGAGGACACGTGTTACTGTGAAGTGTTAAAGGACGTAAACTGACTTGACATGTTTTACTACCTAACTGCAGTTTGATCTGATCCGTTGTGATCCTCCTCGCGTGACTTTGCAGTTGAGTGAATGACCTGTGCTCCGTGTTCCCGCAGTCTGTTTGGACACACTGAGGAGGAGTACATTCCTGATGCTGAGAGTGTGTATCTGCACAGGGAGCAACATCATCAGCCGCAGGCCTGCACCCTCGCTCAGTGCTTTCAGCTCTACACCAAGGAGGAGGAGGTAACATTTCGACTGCACACGTAGCCAGGACGCTCTCACACACACTCTCTCACACACACACGGTTGATTACTGCACAGTCAGTAGTTTGACATTGGAAAATAAATCTTAGCTTTGCCCTGGCTCATGTCAGTGTAGCCTCACATTTGTCTCCTCCCCACCGGTTTATCATTCCTCTGCTGAAGTTCAAAAAGCCGTTCCCTCTGTGGTTCTACTGTGTATTTGACTCCTAATGCTACGTTTGGAATAAACTGAGCACAGGCCTACTTATACTTTGTGGTTTCAGTTGCCTGCGATTGCTCTGAAAGAAAATAGAGGGAAAAACTCTGAGCTTTATCCCGTGTGAGGCCTATTTTATAAGCACTGTGGTTGGAGCTTGTCCTTGACTGCTGCTGCCGTGTGTGTGTGTGTGTTTCAGCTGGCCCCAGACGATGCCTGGCGCTGTCCCCACTGCAAGCAGCTGCAGCAGGGCCGCATTAAGCTCAGCCTGTGGACGCTGCCAGATGTGCTCATCCTGCATCTCAAGAGGTTCAGACAGGTATTTCAGCTCCACTACAAACTGCTCTCGGAGATGTGGAACGAGATCTACTTTCTGAGCATCAAGAGCAAGAATCACTTTTGTTTTCATTTGCATCAAGTTGTTGCTTTTCTTCATTTAATGTTGGAAATCTGATTCCATCAAACTCCACTTTGTATTCTTGTTTACTTATTCTATGATCAGATATTTCCTGATTTTAAATGTATAAATATGTCGTTTTAAACAAACATATTTGGGAAAGGTTCTTACTCAGATGTTTGTGTTCAGAAAACATTTAGATTTGTGTAATTTCTATATTTCTCAAAGTACTGTAAGGTTTAGAAAAATCGTTTTTATGTTGGTTCTGAAACTCCGATATGTATCATTTTAAACGATACTCAGCCTCACGTGTTTCTAAGAGATTAATGTGATTCTCTGAAGCACGCCTCCTCACGTTGGTAGCTGCAGCGTACGTACTCCTCATGACTTCATAGTTTGTGTCTGAAGAGAGTCGTTCCTTGACTGCGGATGTGTTCCAGGAGGGGGACCGGAGGGTGAAGATGCAGAACATGGTGAGGTTCCCGCTGATGGGCATGGACATGGCGCCTCATGTGGTGAAGAGAAGCCAGAGCAGCTGGAGTTTACCTTCCCATTGGTCGCCATGGAGACGCCCGTACGGCCTGGGGAGAAACCCCGACGACTACCTGTACGACCTGTACGCTGTGTGCAACCACCACGGGAACATGCATGGAGGCCACTACACAGGTAACGCCATCAGCAGGTGATGAGCCTGTGACGTTCTGTGTTCATCATCCGTTTTGACCCACTCGTCTCTTTGCACTCGCAGCGTACTGCAAGAACTCCATTGACGGTCAATGGTACTGCTTTGATGACAGTGAGGTTACACCAGTGGCTGACGACGACGTGTGTCAGCAGACGGCCTACATCCTGTTCTACCAGCGGAGGACCGTTATTCCCTCCTGGTCGGCAAACAGCTCTGTGGCAGGTCAGTATTTATGTCATCGCTCCAAAATCTGCTGTGTTTAGTAGAGATGTGACGGCTTTACGTGGAGCACACAGCGGCACAGGCGGGAACCTCGTGGTGCACACGTGTGGTAACCTCGTCGTGCACACGGCGGCACAGACAGTAACCTCGTCGTGCACACAGTGACACAGGCGGTAACCTCGTGGTGCACGCATACAGTAACCTAGTCGTGCACACAGCGGCACAGACGGTAACCTCGTGGTGCACAGAGACGGTAACCTGGTTGTGCACAGATGGTAACTTCGTCGTGCACGCAGACGTTGAACCTCGTCGTGCACGCAGACGTTGACCTCGTCGTGCACGCAGGCGGTGACCTCGTCGTGCACGCAGGCGGTGACCTCGGCGTGAACACGGCGGCAGCTGCGGCACACGGTACAGCCACTTAAAGCTCTCACTTTGTAACACTCCAGGTCCAGAATAAGCGGTGCAGGAACAACACTAACAATAAGAAGGTTCGGTAATTTGGCGGGTTTTTTAGAAAATGTTAAAGTTATTTAATATTCAATTAAATTAAAATCGTCGATGGAAAAAAAAGTTTTAAAAAAGTTTGCGTGTGCTGTCAATTTATTTTGGTCATCGAAACTGTCAGTTTTAGCTATTCTGATTGTAACATGCACGCACTTATCATAAGTGTCACACTTGTTATAATATTTAAGGAGGAACACCTAAACAATATGCCTCACCCTGCCTCTGCACATTTGTTATCGTCCTCTGTGCAGGTTCCACCAGCTCATCCCTGTGTGACCACTGGATCAACAGGTTACCTGGCAGTAGACCTGCCAGCCTGGCCTCGGGAGCCTCCTCCAGACGCACCTCTCTGGCATCACTGGCTGAGTCCGTGGAGTTTCCAGTAGAACGAAATGAAGATGACGGTGAGACGATGTTTATATCTGTTGTTTTAACGTGTGTGTGATTTTACAGGTAATTCTTTGTGCTGCAGAAGCACAAAGTTCAGAGTTAGATTTGGATCTTTTATAGAAGCAAAACGCTCTCCATCCGTTTATAGAAACAACTTCCAACAGACACATTTGCTTTCATTGTATTCCATCTTTTTAAAATGAGCAACACAAACAAAGTGAAATATTCCTTCCACTGACAATATTTCTGTTGGAAGCAAAAGATGCAGTCGCAGCTCTTTATAGTCAGGAAGTCTCCCACCTGAACTTACAAATCCCACATTTGTAATGTGGGAGAATGTTACAGAAAGTGACATCTGAGCGGGACGAGCAGGAAAACCTCAAATATCAAGTTGAGACAGATGTTTGCTTGTGCTGCTGTTTGTGGTTTAATATAAATGTTGGTTCTGTTCTCCAGAATACAGACTCAGCAAAGCCAAGCAAACTGATATTTAACTACAGTTTCTTTGTTTTCAGGAGGATTCTCTGTCCGCCCTTTTGTGAGAAGCATTCAGCGTCAGAGCGTGTCCTCCAGGTCGTCCGTCGCCAGCCCTTTAGCCTTCAGCGACGGCGGGATAAAGCCTTCCTGGTCTCTCTCCGCAAAGCTGCACATGAGATCCAACTCGCCCTCACGCTTCTCTCTCGACTCTCGATGTTCTCCTCCGCTCGAGAGGATCGGAGAGGCCTGTGATGACAAAGTCTCAACGTCCTGTTTTGGCAGCTACAGCAGACACTGAACGCTACTTTGGCAGCAGGACTCCCCTGTCCATGATGGAGAGCAACTTCAGTGACCAGGACAACAACAAAAGGTTCCTCGACATGATGTACTGCAGGGCTCCCACGCCAGTGGAAAAGAAGAGCGCCAAACACGAGACAACTGAAAACAACAACCAGATTACAGCTATCGACCAAAACATTCTTCCCGCTCAAGCTACTCCCTCCAAAGAACAGAAGCGTAAGAGCAGTATCGGGGGATTTGCCTCAAAGGCAGAAAGCACAGGATCCGCAAAGAACTCCAGCAAAGTGGAGCAAGAGAAAACCTCCAAGAAGCGTTTGTGCTCAACCCATAAGACCTCCGCTGCTGAGACGTCCTCCAACACTCCTGTGAAAGGCAAAAAGGCGAGCAATACTAAAGAGAAGGGTGTAAGTACCAAGAAAAACACCGCTACGCCCTGTGGAACTCCCTCCAAAACGAAGGAGGCCACTCAACCTCTAGATGCAACGCCACAGCGTAAGCCGTTCGTGCGCTCCACACCTCAGTCCTCCGCTTCTCCCTCGCCAACTGCAAAGAAGAGCTCCACTGCCACCGAGAAAAACGCGAGTAGCCGGAAACGTCTGGTAGAAAGGAGCTTCAGCAGAGATTCTATGCACACTAGTCCCCTGGTGGACACTCTGCGAGGCAGCTTGGTGGCCCGCTCCTCGCTGTCTAAGAGCGGGGAAAGCTACCGGCCCGAGAGGAGATCTGTGAGGAGCTCCAGCAGCAGCTCTTCTGTCACCAGCCTGCGCTCACCCAGCATATCCACCAGAGACCTGCAGCGCAGCAGCAAGTCTGAGGAGAAAGGCTTGTCTTTCTTCAAGAGCGCCCTCCGACAACGGGAAAGCCGCCGGTCGGCTGATTTAGGGAAAAGCACCCTGCTTGCTAAAAAGGCCTCAGAGAGGACGTGCAAGCAGAACGGACAAGCCAAGGACATCGGTGGTGATGCTGGGAAGACGGGAGACGCTGCATCTTCACAGACGTCTGCAGAGAATCACGGAGGTGAGTCAAAGTCAGAGACAAAGGAGTCTTCCAAGCCCCCCAGCTCTCTCAGTCGCACTCTATTAAATGTTGGCAAGTCCAAGTCTTCCACTTCTGAAGTAAGTCTCAAGTCTCCTTCTAACGGGAAGAAGCCTCTTGAAAGGATGACATCTTCCCGAAAGCTGTCGTCAAGCATGCAATCTCCTGCACGTGCAACAAAGAGGCCTCAATGACACACGTCGTCACGTTGAACCCACATAATGCAGCTATTTTCTTTGTGCCTAAGTTTCAGCGAGCACCACGTGTATTTGTAAAGAGACACATCTTTGATGTTACGCTTTTGCTCGCTGGCATCGGATCATTAACGCTGGCTTTGAGGTTGGAGTATTGGCAGCCAGCGTCTGAGTATTTGTAGCCGCTCTGTACGTCCTCTAGATATTCGGGTGCCAAACAGCTGCTTGGCGCGTCACCAGCTCTACTTTGTAAAGCTGTGTGTTTATCAATTACTGCTTTTTCAGCATTAGGTTTAGTGTTCGACGCAAGTGAGACAATCGCTCGACACGTTCTGGCGTGGAAGGTGCATGAGCACGCCACGTGCTTTCAGCTGTGCAGCACAACCAGTGTGATTGTGTCTCCTTGAGGCTTATATGACAGCTGACAGAATTCCCTGTTGGAATCTTGAAATCCAATTATCTTTCCTTCAGACAAGAGGGGTCCTGTTATCTGTTCGAGACGCTGCAAACATTAAGTGTAGCCCGCTCGCCAAATATCCCGCTGACGCAAACCAGATTTAAAAAGCAGCAGCTTGTGCATTAAGAGAAATGAACGGAGGAAGAAGCATTTTCACCGCGTAGACGCCGACGTCGCGCCATGTGTCTCGTAGAAGAGCGTTCTTTAGATTAAGATGGAGATAAGGTGGCTGGTGATGCTTAAACCTCACTGCTGCTCTCTGAGCATCTGACAACAGAAGCGTGACATCAGAAATATTCTCTGGACAAATACTGAGTCGAGGCTCACACACACACACACACACACGCACACACACACACACACACACAAAAGAGTTTCATTCCGAAATAATAGGGGCTAAGCCTTCGCAGTAGTTCTCATTGATTGTTTTAAGCCGATCAAATTGACCATTGATGAGTAAAACCTGCAATCTGCTTCTCAAACACGTTCTCCGCCTCACGCGTTGAAGATAAGGCCTCAGCAGACGACATGTGACCACGCGTCACGTGTCGGAGATTAACACGTAGCTGAGACGATCTCACACTCCCTGTTTATGAACATTAGAAGACGAATATAGAAACACTGAGGTGATTTGAGAGGGTTGGAATCGGTACAACCAATATTTTAAAACTTTATTTTTTACTCGTGCTTCTTCCGATAGAAGTGTATTTTATCAAGCGTGCTGAAGTTAAGGGTGTGCTTTTGGAATGAAACCCTTTAAAATCAAAGTATATAAATGTACAGATATTGACAAAGTATAAAACTCATTTCTTCCCTTTCCATGAGCAAGATAAAAAATGATCTCAAGCGCCTTTTCAATACAATGGTAACAAATAATTGCCTTTGTCAACATAGTAGTCTCCTACTGTATGCATCTCTGAGTAGGAACGCTGTAATGTTCGCACTTTGTATAGAAGAAGTAGTTTTCTTTTACTCGGAACAGTCACACACACACACACACACACACACACACACACACACACGTGTAATTATCACATGTTTTTTAATATGTTGTCATGATTCCAAGTCGAGTCCCCAGACTTGAAATGGTAAAAGGGGTTCATTCATCTCACTGTAACACCTGGTGCTGGAACAGACCCCTTTCTTACACGCTGATGTTCAGAACTGTGACTTCTTCAGTGGCCTGTTGGCAGCACTTCTCACGACCCGGGGAACCTCATCGGAGAACGTCGGGCTGAGCCAGAATACTGATAATGAGCCATTTGATCAATCGAAGCATTTACATTGTTAAAACTTGCTCTGGACGCTCGGACGCTGCATGGCATACTCTCTTTGCAGAAGCAGGATGTTGAACAATCCACATTATTGTAGAATTGTCCCACATGCAATATTCACACATTTACATACCAGCATAGTGTATGTTTTTAATGAACGTGGTTATGCCATTTAAAATCCAACCGTTAGTAAGTTTATACTTTCTTTGACTTGTAGATCTGCATATTTCTCTCTGCTGTTTCTCTGTAGCATCTTCCAGGTTTACATCGGTTCTCAGATGGTTTCAGAGGAAACGCCGCTCGCTGTAAACACGCAGGTGTGTTATTTAAATGGCCTTAAAGGCGCCTGGCCGTCGATCTGTGGCGTTGTTACTTGCAGCTGTTAGACGATACAGTTGCGTCACCTTGACTTCTGCAAAAGTTGGATCGCAAGTGCTACCAACTCTATCTAACGGAAAGATTCACAGATACAAATGCTATAAAATGACAGTTTAACCACAATTATAGCCCATCTTTATTTAAGTTTAATCTGCTGAGAATACTAACATGGCCATAGAAACACATGGCAAATAAAACATGTGTTTGGGAGCCTTTTTAAATGTCCCACCATTATTATATATAATGAAGTGTTCAAACTGTCCCGGGCCGGAGAAATAACACACCGCTGTTTGAATGTGGTGGGTTTCCTGTAGCTGCTCTTTTCTACCTAACATAGTGATCTATCAGGAACCTGTGCGTGGCACTTTGGATCAAAGCAGGACACTTTAATGTCATTCTGGCTTTCACCGTCTTGTTTGCCTGTTTTTAAAGTCTGTGATTAAGTTGTGCATGTTAGAGCTGGGTCATGCGTCACACTTACTGTAAACTGCATTAGGACTGTTTTCATTTGGAGACGAGGAGATGGAGTCGCTCTTACTGTATATTGCTTATGATACTTAAATAGGGGTCCGACAAAACATTTTATAACAGAATTAGTTTTTATGTACAGAAGTTAAATCTGAAAGCTGCAGTGTGTTTCCCTTTTGTTTTCATCCCGAGTCCTGTGTAGCGTCACAGGACCCTGCTGTCATTTAGTGACAAACTTCGCTTCCAATCATAAAAAATGTAGTTTTTTAACGCCTAATGGGAGAGCAATAATCCAAGAATCACCTCATTAATCAATTCGACTAAGAAAGAGTTTGATTTACCAAAAAGTGCAACATGGCTGACTCTTGACAGCTCAAAGAGCCATTGAAGACCAGAGAGGTACTGTACTCCATACGAGAAAAAATATAATATATATAAAATAAAGGAGATAAAATATTATATATATACACTTTTTTTTTTTATATATCTTTTTTTTAATAAATAAATATATATTTTTCTTTAAATATTTATATATAAATATAAATAATAATTAATAAATAAATATATATATATTATAATAATAATAAAAAATATATATATTTCTCATATTGAGTACAGTACTTGTCTGGTAATAATAATTATCCAATTAATGTCAACAATCAATGTAAAATGTTAGAAAATGAATGGACATCTTTACAGAATAGATTTCCTTCACTGCAGTTTTTTAAAGAGTTGTCGATGTACAGAACTGAGAAGGATTAAGGAATGCAGTATTGCATGAAAACGCTAACGCATGTATTTCATTAACTATGCAAGAGTCCGTGTAAAGTAGGAAGCGGAGCATGGCTGGTATTTTCCATTGCTTAATTTGCACACCATTCCAATATTTAGAAATTGTAAATTTTACAGAACATTTAATCTGTACAGTTCAAAAAGATTCAAAGTAAAAAATATGTATTTAATGCCATAATTTCTTTAAGCATTCTACCGTTTAATGTTTATATATTTCTACTTTATTTTGTAATTCTGCTGATCTGTGCTCACTGGGTGCTCGTCCCAACCTTTTTATTTAGTTTGAATATTTACTGTTGTGCACCAGCAGACAACACTACGGACGTGATGATCTCTCTGTGGTTATTAAACGGCCTCATGTTTGTGTGTATTGTGAAAAAGCCTTCCATTGATACAGTTTGTTCTCCGCTGCATCAAAGATGTAGCCAGTCTAATAGAAATGCAACTCAAATAAATATATATATCTATATATAGATATATATCTATAGATATATATGTATATATAGATATATATGTATATATAGCTAAATGCAATAAAGATAGTACATTTGTAGTTTTATATTGCAGTATGTGATGAAACATCTTAAGTTAATACTTTTTGTAGTATTAATGCCACGTCAATCATTGCAATCATTACTTTTTATTATTTTTGTAATAGAAAGTTTATCAGCAAACAAACGTGCTTTAAAGCAGCACCACTGTTTCTTTTCTGAAGTTGGTATCGCTCGTTAAAATGCATAAAACGGACGTTAACTAGGGTTAGAGATAGAAAGTTATTGTTGTTTAATTTTCGTTGTTAACAGAGTTGCAAAACGTCCCAGTATTTCGAGGTGAAAGCGTTAATAAACGACTTTATCTGCAACACGTTTGTGTAATTCTACCACTGAATCAAAGTTGCAATAACCACTGAAATACCAAAATCCTACATTTGAGCCACAGACTTCAGATTCTGTAAATACTGTCGTATTACAGCAATACAGCTGCGTGTTGTCCTTCAACGCTAAAGGACTCCCAATAAGTAACATTGTGAGTTCTGGGGTAAATGTTTCCACATGTAAACAAACGTAATGATACTGAAACCGTTTCAGAAGCCTTAAGCAAAATGAATTCTAATAGTTTGTATTCTTTGGTTGAAACCAAGGAGCTGTGTAAAGAATGAATGTCATGAGTGTCATTGTAATGTTTTTTAAGCTAACACTAGTGCTGAAGGCAGCGCACGTCTGTCTTTTACTTTTCAATGTTTCATTCATAAAAGGTTTTTGTAAAGTACTTATTGTTTGACTGTGTTCCTCGTTGTTCCATCTGTTCCAGCATTCGCTTCTTAAGTTTTCTATTTTTTTTTAAGAGTTGTGCAAAGTGTTTTGACATTCAAAGTCTTCTATGTTAATTTATTTATCTTTTGTTATCATGTAAGCACTTTTAATGTTTGTTTTATTTCTCCAAAAGGACGAATGTGTATATACTTTGTTGCAAGTACAAAATTAAAAAACCTGATTAAAAATGTTAAAAGTTGTGATGGCGTCTGTGTGCTTGTATCCGACACTAGAGGGCGCTCTTCTCTAACAAATGGTCCCTCAGTGTGCCTCCACACACTTGCATTGGTTTATAGAGACTCACTGATGCAGCATTTAAAGTCACTTTAAAGTTTAAAGTTTTGTGTGTTTCTATTTCCTCTCGTCAGACAGATGAATGTCAGAGCAGCCTGTGATCACCTGCAGGCAGTGATGAGTGTAACTTCTCACACCTGCAACACCAAAGCCTTTCTCTCGCAGCTGTCACAAGTCGTTTCCAAGGTGTTTTTATTTTTAATGTTCAACGCTCCCCCCTTTTATCTCGTCATCCCGAGTATGAGCTAACAAATCCACGGCTCATTGTCTCGCTGCTGCAGACGCTCTGTATTATCCGAGACCTCGAGGCTTTGCGGTACGTGAGCGCCTCTAACGTTTCTGGGCAGGATTATTATTTCAAGCTTCTCCTGGCCGCAGAATCCAGAGAGTGCTGCTCAGAGAGGTTCACGTGGTGTTGTGCTTCAACACCTGAAGCTGCCAAGACAGAAACATTTCACTTATTCAGTTTTAAAGTGAATGTTCGATTTGGTTTTATTTTTAATAAGCAATTTAGATTAGGCAGGAAATAAAACCAGACAGTAGACGTGTAACTCTTTTATTATTTTTAATTTAAAAACTATATTTCTTAGTATAATGAAAACCTATCATGTGCACTGGAATGTTTTCCATTTTCATTTTTTAATAACGAGCTTTAAGCCACTATGATTCACCAACTGATAATTCTTTGATTGATTGATCATTATGCATTAAAATGACAAAAATATAAGTGACCAGTGCACTTAATGTTTTACTACTTGCTGGAAGAAGCCCTCACATCCTTCCCTTATTAAGTAAGTCATTACTACTACTACATGTAATTAAAATAGTAGTTTGATTACATGTTGCCATAGTTTGCTGGTAGTTCATTTACATTCATATGTGCAAAGTTATTTAAGTTGAATTACTTAAGTTTAAGTTAAGTTTACTACTGAAACTAGAAACACATTTGTGCCATAAAAGCAAAGTAATGATTTTAATGTTTTAATTGTATTGCTTCCCTTCTGAACCACATTCTGCTCCGACAAGTAAAACGATAATATGATTTAAAAAGATGCAAATAAAATATTTGTCCCTCTGTCCTCAGACCCTCTGTCCTTACACCCTCTGTCCTTAGACCCTCTGTCCTTACACCCTCTGTCCTCAGACCCTCTGTCCTTAGACCCTCTGTCCTCAGACCCTCTGTCCTTACACCCTCTGTCCTTACACCCTCTGTCCTTAGACCCTCTGTCCTTACACCCTCTGTCCTCAGACCCTCTGTCCTCAGACCCTCTGTCCTCAGACCCTCTGTCCTTACACCCTCTGTCCTCAGACCCTCTGTCCTTACACCCTCTGTCCTTAGACCCTCTGTCCTTACACCCTCTGTCCTCAGACCCTCTGTCCTTACACCCTCTGTCCTCAGACCCTCTGTCCTTAGACCCTCTGTCCTTAGACCCTCTGTCCTAGACCCTCTGTCCTTACACCCTCTGTCCTCAGACCCTCTGTCCTTACACCCTCTGTCCTCAGACCCTCTGTCCTTAGACCCTCTGTCCTTACACCCTCTGTCCTCAGACCCTCTGTCCTTACACCCTCTGTCCTTAGACCCTCTGTCCTTACACCCTCTGTCCTCAGACCCTCTGTCCTTACACCCTCTGTCCTCAGACCCTCTGTCCTTACACCCTCTGTCCTTAGACCCTCTGTCCTTACACCCTCTGTCCTTAGACCCTCTGTCCTTACACCCTCTGTCCTCAGACCCTCTGTCCTCAGACCCTCTGTCCTTAGACCCTCTGTCCTCAGACCCTCTGTCCTTACACCCTCTGTCCTTAGACCCTCTGTCCTTACACCCTCTGTCCTCAGACCCTCTGTCCTTACACCCTCTGTCCTCAGACCCTCTGTCCTTACACCCTCTGTCCTTAGACCCTCTGTCCTTAGACCCTCTGTCCTTACACCCTCTGTCCTTAGACCCTCTGTCCTTACACCCTCTGTCCTTACACCCTCTGTCCTTAGACCCTCTGTCCTTACACCCTCTGTCCTTAGACCCTCTGTCCTTACACCCTCTGTCCTTCAGACCCTCTGTCCTTACACCCTCTGTCCTTCAGACCCTCTGTCCTAGACCCCTCTGTCCTCAGACCCTCTGTCCTTAGACCCTCTGTCCTTAGACCCTCTGTCCTCAGACCCTCTGTCCTTAGACCCTCTGTCCTACACCCTCTGTCCTCAGACCCTCTGTCCTTACACCCTCTGTCCTCAGACCCTCTGTCCTTACACCCTCTGTCCTCAGACCCTCTGTCCTTAGACCCTCTGTCCTCAGACCCTCTGTCCTTAGACCCTCTGTCCTTAGACCCTCTGTCCTTAGACCCTCTGTCCTTACACCCTCTGTCCTTAGACCCTCTGTCCTTACACCCTCTGTCCTCAGACCCTCTGTCCTTAGACCCTCTGTCCTCAGACCCTCTGTCCTTAGACCCTCTGTCCTCAGACCCTCTGTCCTTACACCCTCTGTCCTTAGACCCTCTGTCCTCAGACCCTCTGTCCTTAGACCCTCTGTCCTTACACCCTCTGTCCTTAGACCCTCTGTCCTTACACCCTCTGTCCTTAGACCCTCTGTCCTTAGACCCTCTGTCCTTACACCCTCTGTCCTTAGACCCTCTGTCCTTACACCCTCTGTCCTTAGACCCTCTGTCCTTACACCCTCTGTCCTTAGACCCTCTGTCCTTACACCCTCTGTCCTTAGACCCTCTGTCCTTACACCCTCTGTCCTTACACCCTCTGTCCTTAGACCCTCTGTCCTTACACCCTCTGTCCTCAGACCCTCTGTCCTTACACCCTCTGTCCTCAGACCCTCTGTCCTTACACCCTCTGTCCTCAGACTCTCTGTCCTTAGACCCCCTGTCCTCAGACCCTCTGTCCTTAGACCCTCTGTCCTTACACCCTCTGTCCTCAGACCCTCTGTCCTTACACCCTCTGTCCTCAGACCCTCTGTCCTTACACCCTCTGTCCTCAGACCCTCTGTCCTTAGACCCTCTGTCCTCAGACCCTCTGTCCTCAGACCCTCTGTCCTCAGACCCTCTGTCCTTACACCCTCTGTCCTCAAACCCTCTGTCCTCAGACCCTCTGTCCTTACACCCTCTGTCCTCAGACTCTCTGTCCTTAGACCCCCTGTCCTCAGACCCTCTGTCCTTAGACCCTCTGTCCTTACACCCTCTGTCCTCAGACCCTCTGTCCTCAGACCCTCTGTCCTTACACCCTCTGTCCTCAGACCCTCTGTCCTTACACCCTCTGTCCTCAGACCCTCTGTCCTTAGACCCTCTGTCCTCAGACCCTCTGTCCTCAGACCCTCTGTCCTTAGACCCTCTGTCCTCAGACCCTCTGTCCTTAGACCCTCTGTCCTTACACCCTCTGTCCTTAGACCCTCTGACCCTCTGTCCTTACACCCTCTGTCCTCAGACCCTCTGTCCTTACACCCTCTGTCCTTAGACCCTCTGTCCTTAAACCCTCTGTCCTTAGACCCTCACATCGCACAAGGAAAAACTTCCTAAAAGAAACCCCATAATTAAAGGGGGAAAATGGAAGAAACCTCAGGGAGAGCAACTGAGGAGGGATCCCTCTCCCAGGACGGACAGACGTGCAATAGATGTCGTGTGTACAGGATAAACAACATAGTACAAATACAACATTTGACAGAAATGATGTGTTGAAAAAGAGAAAGTTTGGATGAATCCAGGAAAATGTCAATAAGGCTTCCCGGTGTCCAGCAGGACCAGGGCAGCAGGCGCAGCCACGATTCATGATCCTGACGTAAACTTTATCAGTGGCAACCTGCCACATGAGACACTCCGGGGATGATACCCCGGATGATGAGTTAGTAACATACATTTACATAAATACATACAGATAGAGAGGGAGAAGAAGAGAGGGAGGTGAGGAGAGAGGAAGAGAAGGAAGAGAGCAGGGAGGTGTCCCCCGGCAGTCTAAGCCTATAGCAGCATAACTAGGGGCTGATCCAAGGCAAGCCTGAGCCAGCCCTAACTATAAGCTTTATCAAAAAGGAAAGTCTTTAGCCTGCTCTTAAATGTGTGAACATGTGGACACTTTTAGTAATAAACTCAATTAAGTCCCATTTCTTGCTGGGATGTCACTTCTGTTGTAATTTTGTATCCCATGCACAATGTCAAAGTAGTTTGAAATACTTTTTCCAAGTAGCTTTAGTCGACTAAACTTCATTAAAAGTACTGTAAACTTTGGTCATTTGCAAAACCTTTCGTTCAAAGTATCTTCCCCAATCAAAATATTCTGCATTGCAAGTACTGTAAGAAGTCTTAACATCAAAAAGTACTCTATATGCAGAGTTCATTAATATCAGAGATGTATATTATCATACATATTATAAGTGGATGTTTGTTCTTGATACAGTAACTACAGCTGCCACATACATGTAGTTTGTGATGTCGTGGATTATTAAGTGGCAAGTACTCAACTAATTGACTATTTACCATTATGTCATTTTAATACTAAAGGACAAATTAAAATGACATTTCAGAAGCCAGAATAACTTCTTCTTCATTCCATATAGCAGAGCCAGCTGTTACAGTTCAGTGTAATACAGGAGTTAATATGTAACAACACTAAACATATTTAGAGGAGACCACAATGTTACAGCATCCGTCATCCTCTCCCACCCCCCCCCCGATGATTTCCTGTCAGTGGGTCATCTTAAAGCAGCTGTTCAACCAAAGTTTGAAGTGTTTCAGTCCCACACTCTCTTCCTGTATCAGCATGTTGGTTTAGAACAGGACAGAGAGTCGGCTCTTGGCTGAGATCCACCTCATGAATCATTTGAAACGTCCTGGTAAGTAGAGGATGCCTTTTACTCTCACTCTCCAGTGCTTTTAAATGGAGTCGAACCAGCTTCCGACGCCTCTCTCACAATAATATCAGTCCCCCACGGTACAGTGGAGTTACTTTAGCAATTCACCTGTGGCTTTATCTCCTTTGTCCCCTCTTTTGACTCCACCCCAGAGAGTGCAGTAAAATCAATAGCAATTGATTTTACGGAGGCAGGAAAAAGCGGTTGGAATTCAAGGGAAGAAGCGAGAGAAGACAGAGACAGAGAGGTGTGAGCAGAGAGGAGCAAGACATTAAGCATAATATGTATGTGCTGGCACAGCTAAAGGTCACCAACATGAACCTGTCTGTAACAACAGATTATGGAGTGTCTCACTGCGGACGTCTCACATATAAGATAAGAATAATGGCAGCTGTGAACCTCTTAACTGTAAGTCATTATAATGCATACAGAGGATGGTGGGTTGTGTTCAAGTGCAGCCAACTCTACAGGTTACTTGAGATCATTTTTAACTCCTACAGAGGGTATGCATGTGACATCACTGTAGAAGGAGGTCGATGCTGTTACGCCCACTGAGTGGCTGCGTTAGCGTTCAACTTGCATGTCGCGAAAAACACGTCTAAAAATGAGAAAAGAGCTTCGGTGCAAATAGATTCAACAAGAGTTCGGAGCTGTGTTTTTACAGACGGCCAAATCTACAGATATTTGCAATTTGCAGAAAAACACAACGTTGATCCAGGCAGCAAAACGTGAATTTGCGGTTTCTATTTCTTTAGTCGTAAAGTGCAGTTAAGTTTCCTGAAAGTGATTATATTAACAGCAACAACAATCAACAAAAGCATTCAGCTCCATTAAAACTCACAAGATACACACACAGAACAATTGTCGTTTGCTAGTTTTCACCACATGTACAACATGCTAACGTTAGCAGCATAAGCCTATAGCATTTCACCTTGCGTAAATTAGCCTAGCAGCTAATCCTCTACTTATAGCTTAATAAATGATTATCAGGATGGTTTCAGTCACTGCATTTCCCGACAGATGCATGTACGTGGTCGGGATCACTGTCAAGTACGACTGCCTTTAATTGAAATAGTCTTTCTCCTGTTTCTGCAGGTTTCCCCACTAGCAGCAGCCATGTTGCAGGGCTATTGTTTGTGATTAAGCTAATAAACGCTGCAAGTATAGTTTTTAACTTTCATTGTAAAGTTGTAAATGATGCACTGATACCAAATCTGTTGTTGATTCAGCTGCTTCACTATCAGCATTACTTTGTCCTGTTCCTTCTTGTAGCAGCCAATTAGTTGTTGCCTGTTTTCTACTATCTGCTGCTGAGCTGTGTTTCACATCCACTTTCACACAGCTTGTTTGTAATCCCTTTTTTCCCCTAGACCATTTATTCAACCTTCACAGGCTAATGTTCAAAGCAGGACAAGACAGCAACAGACTTTCAGTACAGAGAGGAAGGACTGTTTGATTTCTATTGCAGGATTCGTCGGGGTCCGGTGGGTCAGCGTGGCTGACAGCTTGGAGATTGATAGTTGAGATCTTTCCCAGGCGGAACAGTGTTGGACAACATGAGCAGTGATCCAAGGCACCGGCAGAGCGGGGTGGAGGTGGGGCGGCTGCAGATGTGGTGTATCTCTGAGTGAAGTGTGTGTGTGTGTGTGTGTTATTTTGGCTGAAGGCCATGTCCCCTCTGTCATCAGGACTGCTGAATGGTACTCAGTACCTGCAGACTTAGATCTAAGCACCTGGGAACCCACCGATGGTTCAGGACGAGTGAAATTTCAAAGAAAAGGTTTTTTTTTTTGTTCCATGTTTTCTTTATTGAATTTTTATTATTCCCTGCTGTCATTTCCTTCCCTCCTTTATCTAGTGTTTCAGACAAAACAAATACACCAAGATTAGCACTGAGAGAAATCGTCACTCCTCCTGATTTTGATCAGAGCCATCCGAACGGTGAGTTGATTTTAATATAGATGCGCACACACACGGACATCCAATCACAGCGCTGCTATGGTGTCGCACAGATTTCTTTTTTCTCTTATGAAAATAACACGCTTATAAAACACAATTTGTTCAACATCACAAAAGCGATTTTAGAAGTTTATATTTGTGCGGTGGGGTCATACTCCCTTTAGAGTTTGAGTGTGTGTGTGTGTGTGTGTGTGTGTGTGTGGTGGAGGTCTACACATTGTTTCATAGTCTTCAGGTGCTTACGGCCAAACTTCTAGAGGTGCATCTGTTACAGGAAATATTAGTTTTTTCTAAGGATGTTGATTTATTTCATCAAGTAGCTTGTTGTTAAAGTTAAATTTACCACATAAACAATATGTTCTCATAATGTGAAATATTTAATCATTGGCACACATCTAAATATGAATATCTAAAAGTGACAATATCTTAAATGCTTCAGAAGATGCAGCAGAATACAAACTAATTCTTTCGGTCTGCTGTTTTAAGCTCACCAGTGTGGATCAGTGTGGATCAGTGTGTTGCAGCGATGGCTGTATGCATTAACCATCCCATTATTTGCTGTTACGGTTGTAGGATCAGAATCAGACGGGTTGTAATGACCTTTTTGCTCTGCAGATTTCCACTGGCGGTACCTTCAGCGTGCTCTCAGTTATTCCGATGACATGTAATTCTGTGTTTGGCCACATTTCCATCAAAGCGGGATAAAACATGCCTGAACTTGTCAGTGAGCAGGTCAATACCTAGAGTTCTACATTTGCATGCAGTATGCACCTTTATGGAATACCAATGGAACATTTCTTCACTTGTTTGTTTACCTTCACAGATGCTTCTGTAGCTATAGTACCAAGGACTCCCTGAAAAGCAGCATTGATAGAGAATGAATTATTCTGCTGAAATAAAGCAAACTGAATAAGAAGTGGCCTTGTGTGGGACATGCACACTCGTCTTGAAGGAAAACATACACTCCAAATCTTTTCAGGGCTTTCGGAGAATGGAAAAGATATTCAAATATGCATAAAGACATTACAGAAAGCTAGTCAAGGAAACTTCAAGTTGGCCGTTATAGAACATTTCAAAAGCAGCAACCTCCGGGTCTGACAAGAGCCATAAACCTGCATTAACTCTAATGGCCAGCAGGGGGCGAAGTGCAAAAAGAAGTCTGATTGTATAGAAGTCTATGAGAAAATGAACCCATGATTAACTTGATTTATTAACTTGATTTACTAGTTTTAGTAGTTTTAATTTAGGGTAAAATAGACAGTGAAGCAGGGAATGCTTTAGGGTGGGGCTACCTTGTGATTGACAGGTCGTTAACACGATGTTGTCCAGTTTGGGTGTTCTCTGTGTTTTCGTCTCAGAACTTTCACACTGAGTTTTCAGTTCATGAAAGTTAATTATAACATTTTGGTCGTCTAAAAATGCCCTCTTTAAGCTCCACCCTCTCGTGTCACTTCTGGGTCCAAAAACCAAGATGGCGGCGGCCAAAACACCAAACTTGAGGCTTTAAAACTAATGACTGACGTCAAGATGAGTCCAATATTTTAGAACATGCAATGTCTAACCTGAGCAAGGAAGTTGTATATTTTTGCACGTAAACTATATATTTTTGGATTACAGGCAATAGAAAGAGAAACATTGCATAACCCTTTATGTTATGCTTTGCTACTGGAACAAAGGGTTTGATGGAACCATATTTTTAAGAGGCCTCAGTGCTCATGAATCCTCTTTATCATGATTCATGGTTTCATGAGCACAGCAGCTAATACGAATATAAAGCCAGATGCCCCCATAAGCTGTTTCACCATTATTTATTTATGAATGAATATTCTCCAACTGCACTAATATGTCCCTGGGCTTAGGAAAATGGCCTAATGTATTTGTTAAGCTTGGTCTGGGATTCTTTATTACCTGTCACATCTCTAAAAGTAACACTTTATCATGTGCTTTTATTTCTTTTTCCTTTTCACCCCCCCGTGATACGGAGAATCCTGGTGGATGACAGTTGAGCCTGTGGACGCACCAAGATCCACATAAATGTTTGTGTTATCATTATTACCTGCAGTTACAGCATTATGAAAGCTGGAATTAAAATGTGATGATACTTACCAAGAGCACAAATGTTATTTATTGCACATGAGATGTCTGTGGATCCGGTGAAGGATAATTTCAATATGAGGCAGTGAAAACAGAAGAGCATCTGCATTTCTTAACGACCCTGTAAACGCTGCGTCTCCACTCACATGTTACCATCGTAAACATAACGCGCTGAAGGGGAGTGAGTCGGGGATTCATCATTACTTTCCTGCAGCACTTTTTTTTATCCACTTGAAAAGCGATGTGGCATAAAGACACATTTAAAATGGCTTTGCTTTACATATTTTACATTATATTTGCTAATGTAATGTAGACAAATGCAGGAACGAAGTGCCTTACATTCACCAATAAGTGCTCATTTATGCTGTCATAAGGTTTCCATGCATCCAGGGACTTAAACATTTAATGCCTCTTTTCTTTTTCTACCTCTACGTAACATTTCCCAGGTAGAAGATAGCTTCTACAAATGAGAAGTGAACTATGGATTGCATTTCAGTTATATCGCAGTGAGTCAAATGTCCCAGTCGACACAATAGCCTTGTGTCATGTTCATGCCGTCCTCTGCTCCGCTAATTAACAGTAAGAAGAGGCTCTATCACATCCTCCAGACTCTCCTCTTCACCAATGAGAATAACAATGAACCCAGCAGAATGAATTATAGATTGTCCCGTATGCCGAAGAATAATATGAGCGCTTTTTAGTACACAGTACATTCCGGTGACCATTTATGAGCACTTTTAAGCTGTTTCCTGTTCCCACAGAAACGTCTGTGTGTGTGCGTGTGTGTGTGTGTGTGTGTGTGTGTGTGTGTGTGTCAGGCTCTCGGTCACTGGCTGGCCTTCCAAACAACCTTTCTTCAGCGATAAGCCTTTGCTTTTTAATTCTGCTTCTTAAAATGCAAATAACAGCGAGACGTTCTTGAGACGCGACTGTAGATCCTGTAGAAGATGAAAATGCATACTTAAACGATACATGCTTCTGTTTAAAACAAACATTTTCAGAATCCCGATGGACGACATGAAACAGAATTCTTTATATTGGAGATCTTTTTATTTTTTAATTTAGGACGTGGGAGATTTTCCTTCCTGCGATGCATTACCGCTCATTCTACAGATTCCTGACCTCAATATGACAGCTTGTATTTTCTATAGAGTCTCCTAAAGAGTTCGTTTAGCTGCTGCTCTCAGAGCTGAGACGAAGCCCTCCAGAGCTGGAGAACATTCACCGCCGTCAGCTCCTCATAGAGTAAGAAATGTCAGCCGTGACTTTGAGGCAAGTTGTTTAAGTCTACCTCCATAATTATGATGTAAGAAAACACATTAATGAATAAAATATCAAACTGTGCCTTGAGTGTATGAACTGGGAAACCCACGTGGCAACTCGTGGGGATCTTGAAACTCTTATTTTCATGCATTTTTAATTGGTGGTAAAATAAAGGGAAGAGGAGAGCAAAATGAACGCCACGAAAAGTCTTTGCATGCAACGCAGAGGCAATTTACAGCAATTTAGTGTGGCTGGAATCCAGCAGCCTCCTCGGGTGCCTCTTTTATTTTCATAGAAGATTCAGTGACAGTAATGAATCATAGTTAAGAACATTCTGCAGTGTAAGCTCGCAGTTTATTAAACAGTCAGCAGCTCATTGCTTTTGATCCTTGGGAACGTGATGGTAATAGATTGCAGTCCCCCGCGTTGATAGTTTTCCCACCGATCCTTTCACCGAGCGTTCCTTTCCCTTCCACGTTTGGGACTTCAGATTTCTTCAACTTCGGAAAAAACAAAAACAAGCAAACAGACCCGAGGAGATCATCCTGTGGAATGTGAAAGCAACGACCTTGTGCTCATGTTATCCTCCTGAGTTTTGTGTTTTTGTTGCTGAAGGCTGGAATTTAATCATTGCATTCTTTCGCCTGAGAAACAGGTTCACTCTGAAATATGTGCTGAAGGACGGGACATGTTTGGAGAAAGTTATCAGATCTTACACAGAAGCAGAACCATTTCAGTTCCCCTCAACTGCATCGTTTATCATCAGGTGATTGATACTTAAATCTGGTGCCGACATGTAGCCATTCCTCTTAATTCTACTCAACATCCGCCATTAACGGTGGAGCAGCGAGTCATGATGGGGTTACGTTGTTGGTCAGTGTGCACCATCAGTGTTGGTGAGATTAGTGTCATTGAAGGCGCCTGTTGTTGTCTCTTGTTGTAGATGTGTATTTGGTTCTCCCATGCAGGTGCTAGTTTGAGCAATTTCAGCGACATGGCACTCAAATGGCTTTGTTGTCTTCTGTGTGCAATTTTACCCAAACTATAGGCTTGTTCTGAGATGTTTCTGAAGCTCTGTCTGCAGAAAGAGCTGGTTTAAGCTTGTGATTATTGTTATCTCTTTATTTATTCTGCGCTATACTTCATGAGCTCTAACCTAAAATATCTAAATATATATCTAAAATCTGTCGAGGCTGTGTGAGCTGACTAATCCTCTGTAATACTGATACCCTTATGTCGATCATACATTACTGATGCTGCAAACCTAAAGCAGCTCTTGCTTTCGACTTGATCGACAACACTGCAAACAAATATCACTCCAACAAAGGAAAAGTACACCCAAAGAAGAGCGAGCTCGAAGCAGGATATTGAGAAACCTGGAAGAAAACTACCGCAGGCTGTAAGGCTGCTGATGCTCATGTCTGCAGGGCTCTTGGCTGTCTGCATCAATTGAAAGAATCTATCATGAGTCTCTCCAAAGATAGTTTACAGTATGTCTTAATAAATGTAGTACTGAATCTCGTGGAAGATATCTTAAGCATTTCAGAACATTATATCAAACTCAAGTAGTGATTGCAATGGTACCACTGCGGATACCAATTAGTTTTATATTCCATTAAGTAATTAAAATGAAATTAATCTGCATCCAGTTTATTGGAATTTCTGTTCTCTGACCGTATTAAGATGTAAACCAATAATTAAATAAATAGCCTTGAATGTTTAACACAGTTGGGGCCAAAGATTAAAAACGTTCTGTCTCTCGACCCTCATCAGGGAACATGTTGGACACGAGGGATCCAACTCCTTTTAATGGGACCACATTAAGTTGTTGTGTCCACTTCCCGAGATCACACCTTGGATGAAGATCTGTGTTTGCTACGTGCACTTGCACAACATAGCACAGCTGTGCTCTCTTTGGTCCGGTATAGACGCCCCAACAGGAGCCTTCCTTGCCTGTTCCCAAGCAGCGCCTCTTTTGGTACAGGAGGCAACCTACGGGTCTGAAAAGTGTCTCTCAGGGTCAGCAGGGGCGAAAAGAAGTCCGGTTGTATAGAAGAGAATGAGAAAATGACACAACTCACTTTATTACCTCAGTAAACATTTTCTTGATGAGTTTATGGTCTTAATCACTGATTCCACGTCTACTGACATCATGATGTTCATTTTGTAAATTATGATCCCATTTAGAGTAAAATAGACGATAAAGCAGCGTATACTTTAGGGCGGGGCTACCTTGTGATTGACAGGTCACCTCCACTGGGTTGTCGGGTCTGGTGCTCTTACTCTTTTAGTCTCACAACTTTAACACTTTCACAGTGTTTTAAATTTTTATTCTAATTCTAACATTTGTAGCGTTCGGTTGTATTTTTCTCCACCCTCACGTGTCGCTCCACCCTCTCGTGTCGCTCCACCCTCACGTGTCGCTCCACCCTCTCAGTGTCGCTCCACCCTCACGTGTCGCTCCACCCTCACGTGTCGCTCCACCCTCACGTGTCGCTCCACCCTCACGTGTCGCTCCACCTTCTCGTGTCACTTCAACCTCTTGTGTCGCTCCACCCTCTCGTGTCGCTCCACCCTCTCGTGTCGCTCCACCCTCTCGTGTCGCTCCACCCTCTCGTGTCACTTCCAGGTGGCAAAAGCCAAAAAGCTTGAAGGTTTTAAAACCATAGTCCCACAAACTGGGTGACGTCACTGTGGCTACGTCACTGTGGCTACGTCCACTTCTCATTTAAAGTCTATAATTCGGTCTCATTATAAGAACTGGGTTCTCTTTTGTCAAACATTTTCTCTGCTAAAGTTCCAAACACATCACACTTATTTCTAAATGGTTGCATTGTTCTCAAGTGTGCAGAGCCTCCTTTCTCCAAAACTGAATGCATTAAAATCGTGTTAGATTCTTGCATGTGTGAAGAAATTCAGCAGCATGTTGCCGCCACCAGCTGCCCATCATTTATCCTGGATCACGGTCCAGGACATACTGCTTCACAGTTTGTAGAGCACAACACACAGAGCTGCGTGTCGAACAAAGAGCTCTATACAATAAGTCATGTAACAAGGTGCTACTCCTTCTCCCGACTCTCCTCGGCTCTCTCAGCGTGAGTTCTCCTCTGGTGATGTTCGCAGCGGGGGATTGTGTGGCTGAGCCGTTCCATGCTGGACAAAGCTTTTCCTCTAATACAGTGCTTTTCATGCTAATACTGTAACAGCTGCAAAGGAAAGTGTGCTGTCAGTAGTTGCTGGTGATATATATATAGAATGTGTCCAGCTGTGATGGCACATAACTTAAATATTGTTTGGTGTATTTTTGCCTTTATTCGTCAGATGACAGTGTAGAAATGGGAGAGTGGTATGAAATGCAACAAAGGTACTGTCGTGGATATTTATCGCTCACAACATTGTGGTATGAAACAGAGAGGAATTAATAAAGCACAGACACAGATACAATTGATTAATTATTATTTTGTTGCACAACAAACAATAATAATGAGAACTACCTGCTTCCAAGCACAATCGTGAAGTGTCCCTCAGACAAAGACAATCTTGCCCCTTATATACGGTAGGAACTGCATGAACCCTGTCGCAACATTCTTTCAACATACATTGATCTACTTCTATTGCCTCAAACTTCATGGCACCAAGGTAATCTGTTTCACATGCAAAGGTTACCTCGCTTATCTTAACAGTACCAAAGCAAGAACCGAACCAGGACATTTGGGTTTGGGTGGGTAACCACTCGGCTACCAAGGAGCTCCGTCAACAGGTTTTTGGTTAGATGCCTCAAATACGGTCTGCGGTTAACATGATTTATGTAGGTACATTTTCAAGCTTTTACGTGTTAAAGAGGCAGTTGGTAACAAAAGGCTGGTTTTCGAGGACATTAAACGCCATCACGCCCAAGATTAGTCCACCTTCAGCTTCGTGGTGGCGACGTGAAGTCATTCCACCGTGGTGTAGTTTCTTTAAAGCCTGTTTAAAACTCCTGGCAATTGTATTTATAATACAAAAGATTAATCATAAATGTTGTTCAATTGTGAAGATTGCCTTGCAGAACAAAACGTGTAAATATCATAAACTTATGTTTGCCGTAGAGTTTATTTTCCGCAATAATCTAAAATCCAATGGATAAATCCCATTGGCTTTGTGCAGAGAGAACTAAGGTTCTAGCGGCTGTGTGGTGCGTCTTTCCACAAAGAACAAATGCACATATTTGAGTGATATACCGCAATAAAATCTGAAAAAACAATCAGTCATATCTGCACATAGCGTATTGCATTGGGCCTGTTAGACTCCCAGATATGCATCACATCACACAGCGGGGTGTGGTGGGTTGTCTCATCCTGCATAACCACTGATTAGAACGATAAGAAGAATTCAACCCCACCTGACATGCAATAAAAGTGGCTTTAATCAGTGTCATCATATCTTCAGACCCAGGTATTATCAAGCCTACAGAACACAGGGAGGCAGCCAATCCCACGCCTGCTGTGCTCAGCATAAGGATGTGTGAGCGCAATCTAAAAGCTGTTCCACTAACTGAGACAGAGCATCTATAGAGCCCTGTTCCTGGGAGCATATAATTTCCCATTTCAGCATATTGGCCTGTTGTGTAATTAATCTTAATGTAGGGGCAGGATGTGGCAGGAGAGCGTGTTGTACGGAGGCTTCAGAGACTAGTCTGCTGTCAGGTTGGACCTGGACTCTGCTCCTATAATAAGAAGAAAAGAGGGAATTGAACACAATCGGTTGACATCAAACAAAACCAAGCAGGAATGATTTACGGTGTATATTTGGGATCCAAAAGTTAGTTTAAGATATTATTCTGATAGGCTATCTACCTCCATAGGCAATGATTATAAACCCTATTTAGTCTTTTTCACTGTAGTTTATTGTGTCATAAATCATTACTGGTTTTATTATATTCTGTCTCCAAAGAAAACAGAGAAATATATTTGAAATACTTTCAGTTCTTTATGATTACGACAAAAGCGACAATATTTTCACTGTCATACATGACCACAAAGACTGATCATGAGACGACGTTGCTCTGCTTCTGTAATCAGGTTTGTATTAATGTTAGAAAATTTAGAAAAACAGATATGAATTAATGTGATTTTTTTCTTCCTATCATGGCATTTAATACCTCACACTGTTAATATCTGATTCTACAGCCTGATGCGTTCGAAATATAAACCTTGCGATTGAGATGAGACGAGAGCCCACGGAGGTCAGTGAGTGCTGATGAGAGCAATGTGGCCACACATGGTAATAAGGAATCTATTTTCTGTTTCGCACAGGAGCAAAATAAATGAATGTAGCATGAAATATGGTTCCCAGCTCGGGGACTGAAGTCCAACTGGTGTTTACGTTTAATTGCGGCAATTTATTTAATCTGTTAAAGAACACGATGCGCTGTAAGATTCACCGTCATGTGTTTTAATGGCCCACTGCTTAAGGAGTGCAAAAACGAATGCTAATAAGGACAGGACTGAAATCACTGAACAGTTTTCAAAACAGTTTTCACGCATTATGAAGACTACAGGGAGCTGTTTCTTAAATTTTAACTGGGAATCAGTTGCTCGTGTTTTAGACCGCACGCTCCTGCTGCAGAATAATGAATGCATTCTTAATATTACAACCATTATCAGGCTGATCCTTTAACAAGCAGCTGCTTATTCTCAGACTTCTTGTCTCAGGTTCAAGCTGAAAACCCAGTGACATGTTTAAAATATCAAGCAGTTCAACACTTGCAGTAATTGTGCATATTTGCATTGATGGGCGAGCTGTTATTTCACGTGGATGATATGCAGGGTATGTCGTTCGGGGGATATTAACTTCCCACCACACTCTCTCTTTCTGTCTCTCCTCCAGTCCTCCCGCTCCATCTCTCCCTCCTCCTTTCATCTCTCATCTGCAGTTTCTCGGCTGATCTGCCAGCATCTTTAAAGTCGCTCTGGATCTCTGAGAATATTCCTCGCTCAGCAGCTATGGATGAACTGATCCTAACACCCTGCTGCTGTATGGAGGACAGGTGAGCATGTGAGATATATCCACAGTTTTTCACTCTCCCCTTGGTGTATGGCAGATTTATAAAACACTACACCTCAGCACCGAAAAAGAAAAGCCTCACTAAATAATAAGAAATAGCGTTTCCCCTGAGAGCGAAGAGGCCGGGATGAGAAAAGCTTTGTTTTCTGTAACGCCAAAAGCAGAAAGACTTTATTTCAGTTACTAACTTAGTCAACATGTCGGGTTTTATATGTCCAAACATTGGTAACACTGAATACTCGCACAATCTGATGTAAGGCAATCCAAACAAGAAAGGCCCTTTGGTCTAATCAGTCTTGATTGTTATTGATCTGCTCTCCTCTCTGCAGCCAGAGGTTCAGGAGTGTTTCCATCACAGAGAAGCAGCTTCTATCCTCCGACTGCTCCATCAGAAGCCAGTTGATTATTTTCTGTAGGCACTTAGTAAAAGCAGGGATAAATAAAAAAGTTTACACGCAGCTGCAGGTTTATTTAAAGCAACATTATGTAAATTTGTTAACTAAAAATAACGGTTTCATCATTTTGATGCTACACTGACTTGTAACAGAGAGAATGTTGTCAGTAGTCAGTTGATGAGCGGCTCGTACAATCTCCCCGCAGAAGAAATGTTTTTTTTTTTTCCAGTTGCTCTGCTTCGTCTCTCAGTGATTTATCGAGTTTGCTGATTGTCAAAAAGATTTCCTAACGAAAGTGATTTAACTGCTAACAGCCGGCGGCGAGTTAGCGGTTAGCTCAGTTAGCCGCGCTGCCAGGGCTAGCAGATCAGTGCACTCTAGCGGGGAGTGTTAGTAATATCAGATATGTCTTATGCTGTTGTTTTTCATAGATTATGTTATTGTAACAAATGCACGTAAAACGTTACAGCTGTTTAAGTGAATGGCACTCTAAAACTTTAAAGGTGCAAAATCACAAAAATACCAAATCCTACGTTATGTTTTCTTTAAGTGATGTTCATCATCATACTTTACAACGACTGAGGAGAACATCCAGTTTGGACGAGGGTGGGATGTGAAGCTGCTGTAAATCTTTTTTATCTGGCGAGCTGTACAGGACCATCAGGACCGTTATACTGGATGCACATTCCTGATGATTGCTTGCAGGAGTCCAACGTGAGCCAGCTGTGTTTTTAAAATATTTTCAGGATATGTGCCTTGTGATGAAATCTCACACATTTCATCCAGTTAGGTGTGCTGTGCGAGCCGCGTGTCCCTCTAGCTTTGTAAAAATGACACTCATTAAAGGTAATGATCGTGAATACATCAATTACCAGCTACAATAAGCAGCAGAATATATTCTATCCTTCACACACGTCAGCAATTACTCAGTCCCGCAGTGTTTAACAAGAACATGTAATGTCCATCTGCACGCTATTCTGAACATCAAACAAGCTGGTCTATACCTCTAATAAATTATAGACATCATCCTCTTGGACACTACTCTTCTGTACATTACCCCACCTTACATCCCTTTGTAATGAGACTCTTGAGGAAAAATCAATGAAAAGGCAGCCTATCTAAAATACTTATAGAAAAGACTGGAGTGTCTGGAGTCATGTTTGTTTTCAGTTTCCATCTGACACGGCTGAGGTGAGGACACGCTCGAGTGTTTCTGAGGGCAGTGGCCCATCCGCCTTCGCTTCACGTCCCGCCAACGAACAGCGTGTCACATGGACGTGTTATTTACCAGACTGATGCCGTTCTTTAACGCTACACTCGAGCGAGACTTCCCATGGAAGACAGAGGTGGGTTTTTCTTTCCCACAATGCCTGTCAAGAATTACACCACAAGCTTTTACAAAATAATAATAATGCAAAAATAAATATCTTCTGCTCGTTTCCTCTGCGGCCTGTAATTTCAGATAATGTGATTATATAGTCAAACCACCCACACTGCCTGCAGCCACACAGGTCAATCTGTAATAATTACTATAACAGGATACCAAAGCAAAACATTACATCCATACTTGTAATAGTAAAAAATAATGTAATAGTTTGTGACGTGCATGCAGTGATTCTACCTCTGACTGCTAAGTGTGTGAGTGCAAAGGCTCGGCCCTCATACGCCTGGAGAAGTATTTTCATTTCATTGGTTTCAGAGAAGGTTCATCGCCCCGGGTGAAATACAGTTTTAGTGCTTCTGCACCAGGAAACACTGGAGGAGAGATGGTGCTCCATACATTTACACTAATTCACAGGTTGGATTCTGAATGACTGATTCATCACATTGTTTCTGCAGACTCCTGTTGATTGTGTTTATAAATGGCAACATTTATAAGCGGTATATAAACATTTAATAAAGTATATGTGTGCAACATTGCTGGTAGTAATTCTACATGAATGTGGGATTTTCCTGTGGTTTTTTCGGAAGGTGGGTAGAAAACAATATGTTGAATTGAAGAATGTCTCAGGAAGCAGACGTCTGTGCAGTCTGAGGTTTTATTATAATATCACAATGAAACAGAGAAAGAACAAATAAGATCCGCACATCCCTCAAAAACTCTCCCACAGGCTTTATACACCCTCCTGGCTCCACCCTAATTGGACTAAACCACTGCACGGGGGTTACCTAATTGGACTGAACCACTGAAACCAGATCCTAACAGGAACATATCAAACATTTGAATGCCAACAACATTTCGAAGTGAGCAATTTATAATAAACTCTTCCCAATGGGATTAATGTTATGCTCTTCCACCCTTAACTAGCCAACAGTGTCTGGTCACACACAAGAAAAGGAAGAGACCGCTGGGCCCTCCTCTTCCCCTTCAGCCCAGACTGCCAAAAACCACAATGACACACACTGACACACACTGCAAAGACAAGCACATAAACCTGGTTAAGGAAAACGTATGTCATTTCGTATCTTCCTAATTGACTCTATCTAAATAAGCTAATTGATAGCTTCATCCTGTGTGACAGTGACTGCTGTAGGATTTGTAGGGAATCCGCATGTGAAAAGTATCAAGAGAACCTTTTCACAGTACGGTTTAATATGTCTTTAACAACTAAAATATCTCATACATCTCTTACTCACAAGCATCTTTTTTTTAGCATTTGACTCCAGCTTATAAAGTGAAAAATATTTCTACTAATGAAGATACAACAGTTTCAAGGCCCATTTGCTGTATAGTCATTGACAGAAGATTGAGTGAGCGGGAGGTTAATTGGGAAATTTAAAATATCACTTGAATAAGATGCAACTATGAAGCTTCAGTGTTGCTTGTTTTGTTGGTCGATTAAGCTTAATCGCGACCATTAGCCTCTGGAAATCGATGAATGTAATTTGACAAGAGGGATAATAATTGTAATGAGGAAATATTTATCATAACCAGTAGATTTCTTCTTCACTGATGGAAAAACAAGCTTAGATTGAACTTCTTTATATAGAAGGTAGGCCTTTACACCAATGTCACATTTCTCCCCAGAACATTTGTTAAGCTAGTAGAAGATAAGTGCGCTAGCTGCTACGCTAACTTATGCTAGCTCATAACGTTAGCATGTTGTGCGTGGTGAAAACTTGACGAGCAAACAAGCTTTCGGCAGCCTATCGAAAGAGAGCTCGGAACTCTTATTGAATCTCTTTGTCAATCGCACATCAGCTCTTTCCCATTTTAGTGTTTTGTGTTTTCGTGACATTAAAGCTAAACGCTAACGCCGCGTGGGCGTCACCTCTGTGACTTCCGGCTGCCCTGACATCACATGACTACTCTCTACAGAAACTGACCTTGGCTTCTCATCACGCTTCTCTTACTAAAGTAATAGCTGTTTGACGTGGCTGATTATTTTATTCCCAATCAGTGACATGTTTTTAAATCGAGACAAACATTGAGACATTTGAACAAACACAAGCTTGTTCAAATGTCTGCCCACCGTTGCTGCTATGGAGATTAGTATGAGGGCTGCAGGGTAAGTATCAGGGATTGTCAGTCAGTATCAAGGCCATTTTTTGTGCTCTCCGACCCATGAGAGACCACACGGCGCATAACAAAGAGTCCACGTGTACTCACATCCCCACATTCACTCACTGGCCTCTCAACTGGATTCCTCTCTGTGGGAGTCGGCAGTCCCTCCTCTCAGCAGGAAGGATGCTAGTGATTTTGCTGAGGATACGCTGGTTGAAAACCCTCCCCTTCACCCAACCTAACACATAAAATTCATCTTGCGCGCTACAAGTCACACCACTTGTGCAATCAGAAGTGTGAAGCGAGTGTAAATGAGCAGCTTGTGTGTGGCTTGTGTGCAGTCGGAGAGCTGCTATCTGATTCCTACAGCAGAGCCTTCTGATTGTTCCTGCAGGCCAGTTTGTGTTACACATTCAATTATCCTCCGATTATCAGCGTTTTCACCGGATCTGCTTTTACCAGATATTTATTTTAAACCCAGGATCGGTACCCTCTTTGTGTTCATGAGTGCTTTTGTGTGTGTTCAGGTGTCCAAAATCCAACACCATCTTATTTCATGATGGTTTATTAATTGCTTATTAATATATCGATTAGTAATATATCTTTTAAATTCCCTAATTGAGCTACACTAATAATACTAATACTAATAATAAGACGTTTGGCTCAAACTCTCATTCAACGTGAGACATTTTCATTCACACCAACTGGAGCGGGTTTGGTGCACAGACTGTGGAGTGGATTTACAACTCCTCCAGCCTGTCCCATTTTCTCAACATGTTGAATCGTGATGATAAAAGTGTCAGGAAGTTTGCCAGAGGCTCTTTGTTTGTGGACTTGAGGCAACTCGAGGTTCTGGCACAACAGAGCCGGCAAGGTTTCCAGAGAGGACACAGACTCTGCTGGCCGTGTGGGGTTCATGCAGGCTGACCTGGCCTCCGTGACCTCTGCGAGGTACAACTCTTTTCTCGTCGGACTGAGGTCTGAACATGACGTGAAACTCTTTCTGAAGATACTATAACTCACTCACTCGCCCCAGTCAAGGTCACTGTTGCAAAAGATGACACATCATCTCTACATTACATCTTCTACCACGAGCAAGTGCACAGAGGTTACTAAAAAGAAACTTCAGGGGAAAGTAGCCTATGAGAGACGACTTAAATGTTACATTTACATTCTCAATCAAAATCTGACTACATGCAGTCAATAGAGGCTCTGCGTGTGACGTCACTGAAGACGGAAGTCACGGAAGTTACGCCTAATGAGATGCTTGGATGTCGCGAAAACACAACAAACGCATCAAAAATGGTTAAACGTGTTAGCTAATACAAACCCAGTTTACAGTGTTCTTAATAAGGTGTAATTAAATAAAATGTGTAAAACTGTCCACATTTAACCAGAATTTCCATTTGTGTGACTTTACGAGCAAGCGACCTTTGTGTGTCTTCAGACCTTAGCTTTGTGTATTTCCCTGGCGTCGTCATCAGGTACATAAAAATGTTAGGCAACCCGATTCCTGGTCACATGTCAATGTCCATGGACCACTGGTTCTTTGGTAAATCCTAAGGATTAACAATCCGACTGCCTTTAATTTAAGCAGTTCCCCTACTAACGGCAGCCATGTTGTTTTGCCATCACTGCATACCTTCTCTAACAGATACAGTCAGTGCATGAGTTCGGGAAGGGACTACGTTGTACTTAGAAAATGTTCCTCTCATACAGTACACTGAAATAACTCGCACCAACCTGCTATCACTTATAGTACTAACTGTACCTGCCACTGCTGCCACTTCTGCTGCCACTGCTGCCACTAATGCCACTTCTGCTGCCACTGCTGCCACTGCTGCCAAATGATCATCCACCTGATTTAATGCACACAGGGCTATCTGGGACTGACTGCTACTGTACAGGAAATAGTTTAGTAATTGTAGAAAAACAGACAAATCCCAGCAGCTACTGTACCGGTGACTTATTTGCATCTTTCTTGGCATTGATATTACAATCACACGCATGGCAGGCTGTTAGAAATGTTTCTTAGGGAAGCCTGAAGCATACATTTTCTTTAAACACAAAAGATCAATTGTTTCCAATGATCAAAAACTACAGTGCTGCGCTGATTCCCTTTGAAGTTTAAGGCCGTTCTGCTGAAGGCTCCTGAATTTAAACATTGCTGATTCAGTGACATTTCGTAACCCCTGAAGTGAATAATCACGCTTTAATCTCTTTTGAATAATACAAAGATTCACAGGGATGACATCTCACAAATGCTGTGCTGTTCTTTCTTGTATGCAATAGTTACGTTTTGAAGCCAGTGATAAAAACATAGGGACGGTTTTCAACTGATTCTCCTATATTTGTGTTCCAGTTTTAATCCTTCCATCCTTAGGGATGAACTTCACCTTAATCCTTGCAGTCTAACTCCTCTGGCGAAAAGTGTATATGTGATTTGTGAATATGCAAATATATATATATTACTTATTGCATTATGTGTAGCAATGCTGGAGCTCTTTGCATAATGCCTCCTTGTTTAGAAATGATACCAGTGTTAATGTTAGTCAGCTAATTGACAATCTGAGTCATTCAAATGTCAGTTTTGCACCAATTTGCTCACTAACTCTGCTCAGATTCATATTTTACTCACTTCTGTTTCTCCTTTCAGATTGAGTCGGTGTGATGTTTGGAAATATGTAAAAAAAGTCTTCAGTGTCATCATTAACGCATGTTAGCATCAATGCAACGAGGAAGTCGGCAGTTGAAAGATGTGCTTTGGTGGAAAACAGTTCTTAATGAAACTGCTCATAATCAAGTCTGCGGATTGTTAGAAGTAACTTTGACATTTGAAATAAATAAAAGGAATAAAACATCTTCACTAAACAGCTGCTGCAGATGCCTCTACCTCAGGGAATCACACCAAAACCATCAGCATGATTCAACACTGCAGCATTCCAGATAAATATGCAAAATATATATTTTTGTATTTTCGGTGAACTGATCCTTCAAATGAAGCCTTGTCTCGAGGGAAGCTTCTGATGGAGCTTTGTCATATCTGTGTGTGACTGCAAGTTTAAGAATGACAATGTCAGCGTTTCAGTTTGTAACACCTCATTATGCCGAGTTTAAACCCGGTGTGTTATCTGCGGCTGAGATGGCAGGCTAGCTCAAGGTCACCAAATGGGGAAATTACAACGGGGTAGGATAAGACAAAACATCGCAGTGTGAAGCCGACTGAGTAGTGTTTTGTGTCTCAGTGTTAAATCGCGTCTCCTGTCGTCTTGGTCTCTCTGTTTGGATGCTCATCCGGCCCTCTGTGCAGAGATGTGTGTGACCTTTACATGATGAACCGTGTGGGGCCACAGTCCTGACATGGCGTTTTATCTTGGGAGTGTTTGGCAAAGAGGCTCAACTCTCCTCAGAGCAGGAATGCATGATAGACTTCTGGGTTTTTCTAAAAGGACACTATCCATTTTCAGAACATTTACCAAGCAGCAGAGACGCACTGTATATGCTTGAAGCATATCTGTTCACCTACACCCCCACTCCCTTTATTTGCTAATCTGGTCTTCGCTTTTATCTCTGTGCTTGACTCCAATTTCTTTTGTCAGCACGTCTTTCTAACATGATTGAAGTTCTGTTCGGGCGCTATGAGCTTCACCTTCGCTTACGTTTCTTAATGTCTTGTAATGTTGGTGAAGTACTGAACTGATCCTGCTGGTGCACTTAATGTACACTGGGGGCTGTGGGTAAGAGCATTAATAAATGTCTATAATTCCAATTTTTTAAGTTACAAATATTAACCATTAACTAGCTAATAAGCAACTAGTTAACAGTCAATGTGTGCACCTTAATATAAAGCGTTACCAGAGTTTTGAAAGGGAAAGAATAAAATGATAATGATAATCTGTTTATGATCGCATCAAACAGAAATCAAGAACCAGACGGTGATATCGGAACATTAAGATAAAGCTTGGATTAGATTTGATGACAACAGTCTTTTAACATTTAATGGCAATGTCTTTACAATATTATTTTCCAAAATATCTGCACACGGCACCTAAGGTCTATCTTTCCTGTTTACCTTTTAACAAAAGTCATCGTGTAAAGAGATGTTTTCCTTTCTGTTTTCTCTTACTTTATGAAAATTGTCTTTGTTCTCATTCCAATCAACATGAATTACAAATAAGAAAAGTAAGAAACAGTAAAAACATTCCCACATGAGTAATAATTTGTTCAACTGCTGACTTTTTTGAACACACAAATGCAGGAAGGTATTTAAAGCAATGCATGGTTTCATCTGCTTTATTATAATATGTTAATTTAATTTAGCACTAATATCTAAAAGTTAGAGGAAAACATGAACCTTAGAGAAAATGAAATTATTCTATTGAAGCTCATTTTCATGCCAAAATAATCCAACCTTACATACCATAAAGTCTTTGGAAAAATAGTTGAGAGTAATAAAAATAATGATAATAATAATAATAATAATAAAAATAATGATAATAATAAATAATAATAATAATAATAATAATGATAATAAAAATAAAAATAATGATACTAATAATAATACTAATAATAATGATAATAATAATAATAATGATAACAATAATAATTACATTAACAACAATGATACTACTACTAATAATAATAACAATAAAAACATTAATAATAATAATAATAATAATATTATATGTTCAGTTTATAATTTTGTTGCTCAAATGAAATGCCATTGTTACATGAAACATTATGAACATTCATAATAATATTATTATTATTAGAATATTAATATAATATTAATATAATATTAATGTAATATTAATATAATATTAATATAATATTAATAGTATATACTAATATTAATATAATATTAATAATAATAATAATAATAATATTATTAATATTATTATGACCTGAAACAGACAAACTCCCATGTCGTACTTCAATCTTGAAGTGCATTAGGAACATTCTTCTGTTCTGAGTCATTTATTTTGAGTGAGAGAAAAACACATTTGGAAACCTTCAGCTTCAGCTCCTTGAAGAAGTGCAGAAGCGTTGCAGAAGCGTTGCCGTGTCTAAAAGAAAAAGACATTCACTTCAAAGTGGAGCGATGATCTCGGTCTGTGTCAAAGCGCCGGCACGACTTCGAGAAACAGGAGAAAAAAAATCAGCAGCAAACAGAATTGCACATACTTGTTCTTGACACTTTTGTGGTAAGTCATTACTCGACTCTGCAACAGTGCGATGGAATCATTAAAAATATATTTTTCTGTCTCAGGAAAATCCAGTGCCGAGCTGCGGGTCTACACTGTAGGATGAGTCTGTCTGTGCAACATTTATTTACCCAGGAGTTCAGAAAGGTCTGTAATTGCTCGGCTACTCACTGCAACTGAACTTCGCAGTCCGAACTTTGATCTCAGAGTCGTTTCATCAGCTCCTCTCAAGAAAGTGTCCACATCTTATCCACGACCCTTCATATAAAACCCACTTCTTATGGTTCTCTTGCTTTTTGTTTAGAAAAATCAACTCCTGTTTAAATTAATTGCTTCACACTGAATATTGTTGATGGACCAGTTTGAATAATTCAGCAGTGAAACAACTTTGATGCTGTAAGACACAAAGGCTGACAGTTCCAGTGGCGCTCACTATAAGTCCCAGTTATGTCAGAAAACATTAATAATCCTCTTACATTTTGAACCCGTGTAGTGAAACTTGTCATGCATTTCAGATTGATTCTTTTGTTGCCTTCATATAGCTTCACAGCGCCTCAGCCAACCACAAGCCATTAAGCTGCAGCCTGCTTTACAGACGAGCCTTGTTACGCTTTTACCTTTTTCTCTCAGATTTCGAGGGTGCGTGTGAAGTCATTCACATGTAAATGATTGTATTTCCATAAGAAGAGAACTGTTCAAATCAAAGGTAATTGTTCATCGGGTGATTTTCTCAAATGAGTCTGGCAGAGTGATGTTTTAAAAACTGCATTAACGCACCGTTTTCAGCGATCGTCTCTCCAAGCACATTGTTTTGAAAGATGCCAAAATGAGCTGTTTGTCCATGATGACGGATCACCCATCTTTTCTGCGGTGGCAATAATTTCCTGACAACAAAGACGTTTGATATTGCCAAAGGTAAAATGTCTTCGATACAAATCAATGACTGTGTTGTGACCAGAAATGTAACACAGCTGCAGAGACGATGGAGACATAATAAACACTGGATTATTGTTATTCCCTCTCCATGCAGTAGATGCATGTTGACTGTTCCAAATGTCATCTCTACTCTTAAAGTTCTCTCTCAACACTTGAGTTCTGTTTAACCAACGTTTGCATTTCGACATTTAATTTGGCTTCATTGCTTGTTAAAGGAAACATTCAATATGTTTGGAGGGAGGGCTGAGGGAGGAGAAGATCAACACCAGTCTCATATCTGTAGGTTAAATATGGAGCTACAGTTAGCAGTCGGTTAGCTTAGTTTAGTATAAAAAAAGGGAAACAGCTAGTCTGGCTCTAATCCATGTTAACAAAATCCACCTACCAGAACATCTAAGTCTCATAAATGTATATGTCTATATGTTTAAAGGTACATTGAGTAACAATTGGAGGTTGTGGTTTTTAAAATCCTCACTTTTAAAGTTGATTTCTCCTCCCCGGCTCAACGAAGTTCACCATTTTCGTAGCTTCTTCTTGGATGCTATGTTTTTATATTACACTACAGATCATTTAGCAGACGCTCTTATCCAGCGCGACTAACATTGTAAGTACAGGGACAGTCTCCCTGGAGCAACTCAGGGTTAAGTACCTTGCTCAGGGGTACAATGGTGGCAGAGGTATTGAACTCCCAACCTTCTAGTGTTTTGTTTGGAAGGTGCGCCATTAGACCACTAGGCCATCACCATCACCATCACCACCACCCCTATAGATGTTGACACCCGGGAACGTCCCGCACGCAGCCGAATCAAAAGAGAATGAAGTGTTGATTGACAGGGGATCAATACATTGTTTTGTTTTAGTTATTGTGCATTTAATCTGTACAAAAACGGAAGTATAAAACGAATAAAAGCATGATGACACATGTGACTGCTGGCCTAATAATCCTCTTTAAAACGAGGATATTTCTCAATACATCGAGCTATTCCTTGAACATATTATTACTTGGATTTTCCAGCAGTGGCAGACTCAAAGTGACGAAGCAAAGATTGTCGGACCTTTGAGACTGCACAGGAATCAATAATTTTCTTTCAAAATGAAAACCTAGACGATGTCTTTATGTTTCTCTTTTATTCCGAAAAATCAGTGGAGAAACATGCATCCAGATTCTCCTTCTTCACCTCAAGACATACAGACTCAAACGGTGAAACTCTGTGAGGAAGAGTAATCAGAGCAGAGAGCTTGTTGGAGAGAGCAGCAAGGATCTTAAAATATTGAATAGGTGGGTTGGGGGTTGAGGCAGTAGAAGACAAGAGAAGGAGTTCGACTGATGCTCACTGAATGAGCCCATTTTCTCTGAAAGCATGAAAGTAATGACACAATGGAAATACTTTGATGAGTCACATTACACTAAACCAGAGCCAGTGTGATTGCAAAGAGCTTCGCTACAATCTACGATAATTTCCCTCTGAGAATCCATCGCAGGCAGGCAGAAGCAATCTCAGTGTCTTTGCATTTCGCTCTGATCATTGTCTCCTGTTCTCCAAAGTAAGGCCATTAGTTCCACAATTACAGAGCTATTTTCAAGAATGATTCACCATTTTTTCTCCAGAATGCCTCCACATTAAGGGTCAATGAGGCATTATATCAACAGAGCACGTCCTCCACCCATGTTTACGGCGCCGGTGGCATTTTATTCACCCCCTGAAAACAATGGTGACGGCTTTATGGCTCCATTTCATTAGAGATGCCGTCATAAATCGCAAACTCACGTTAATAATTACATCTGAATAAGCACAACACAAATGTGCGGTATCGATCAGAGAGCCAAACAGAATCATTCGTCTTGTACTGTAACTAGTAAGTCTGCGCACCGTTTATCGTATGTGGCTCGTGTACGTGATGATGGACAACAAAGATCTGATCTTTGAACCAGAAACACAGGAAATACGTTCGCGAGTTTGTGGAACCTGCCAGTTCAGTTGGTAATGGTAACAGATTACTTGCGTACTTTGCCTTTGTTCACACATTAGTAGTTAACTCTCAGTGTTGTTGAAGAACTATTCATTTTCACAACCTTTTAAAACTTTCCGGACCCGTGTGCTTGAGCTGCTTTTAGCTCGGGCCGTCAGGCTCTGGGAGTTGGCAGAAGGACAGAAGTGGTGAAAGTCTGGATAAGTGGCGGTCATTTGGCAGAGCTCCTCATTGTGTCCTGCTCTCCTGAACAAGCCCTTGGGAACATTCCCTCAGTTGAATAAGGACTTAATTATCTGAGTTACAGACTCAGACTGACTGCATTTATCAGGCTTCCTGGAGAGGATGTCTGTTATCGCTGCAGACCCCTTGTTTTCCTCCGGGGGACCCGCGGGCAGTCCTGTACACTGAACTGACATCCTCTGTGATCCCACCACATTTAAATGGAAGGCGGCCATCCTTCAACACTGAATAACTCTGTGACTTGTCAAGCTGCAGTCTCCATAACAGTTGGTTTAACATTTGTCTTCCAATTTGATTTTCCTACAAAATAGCGTTTAGATTTAATGATGTTTGGCAGATGTCTTGGACGATCCGTAGTACAGCACTGGGAAGCTGTCAGGGGATCACTGACAACAGCTCAATTACTGTGGGGTTAAATCCAACCCAGAGTCGAGAGAAACACGTTTTTTTGTTTTCTCGCAAAGAGTTAGATATGAAGATTGATAGCATGAAGCTACGGCTAGCATCTGGCTAACTTAGCTTAGCATGAAGACTTAAGATGGAGGAAGCAGTTCGATCTGAAGGCAACACAATGTGACTACCAGAAGCAGTAACTTCCTGGAGTATCCACTGGTTCCTTCGCACTGGTCCCAGTCATTTTGGCACATGCAATAGACATGTGGATCAAAGTTCAGGACCTTTTCCTTTAACAAGACATTTAAAACCTCTGCAAATCCTCACATTCTCTTCGCCTGGTAACAGTTTCAACGTGCAGAAATGCTGGATTCTCATTCACTGTTGTAAATGATTTGCAAACAGGAATACTAAGAGACTCAGACCCGTTTTTATTATCCAGCTGCTTCCTTTCCTGCCATTGCATAGAGTTCTTTAGTGTTTTGCATGTGAAACAATATGTTCATTATCCCTGAGGGGGGCTGCCGACCGCTGCCGTATCCAAGGAGCCGGTACGTATCTTTGCGCCACTACTGCTTAATTAGTTGACTGTGTGCCTGGAGACCCGCTCTGCACTTGACCTTTCTGAAGGTAAGGCAAGCATAACATGTTCAACAGACCAGAGGAAACAAGGTGAAACGTTTTCACATTTTATTACGGTAGTTGTGTGGCTGTGTACTGTTTTAGTTGTCCCCCTAAGAATGCATTGCTTCTTCAATGGGAATCTTTTCGTTAGTGTGACACTCAGTTGTATTACATGAAGCATGAAACAGCAGAGACACATCCTGAGATTATGCATGCACCTGCAGAGGAAGTATATCCACTTTTCTTTGGAGTACATCTTTTTAATTTAGAGGAACAGCTTGAAATATGATACACAGTGATAGAACATGTTTCTGGAAAAACCTTGGGGAATGATGACATATTCTAAAGGTGCATTGATGCAGGTAGAGGTTAGCTTAATGAGATTTCCTCTGGAGGGGTTTCTGGCTGCCAAATTTCAAATCATCTAAAAGGGAACTCTGCTCTTCTCTTTGTCCATCGGAGAAAAGGAACATCCTCATTATCTTCCATAGCTTTGGCTCATTCTGGGGGCCAAGGAGATACCTCGATATAAACACTTCAACACTGCCCGCTGAATGGAAGAAGTCTAAAGTGCACACATCGTCGTGCATTACTACTGGAACTTTCAAGTGACATCAATAAACAAAAAGCAGAAAACTTGGTACATTATGTACAAGAAGCCAATAAATACTTTGAGATGTTCTCAGCCTTTTTCTATCATTGTATCCGAAGCATTTTTATTTTGCAATTTTGGAATCAGCCCATAGTTACTGTGCTTTCTGGGACACGGCACATTCGCAGCTTTTTTTCCATTAGATGTCACCCCCACGATGTAGAGATTACAGACACGAGCTTGTAAAGTGTGTGAAGTTTCAGGGTTGGAGCGTCAGTAGTATTTCATTTGGTTTTCAAGGCAGGACTTATAAAAGACCTCGACAGCTTCGCAGTCCGTAAGAGGCTAACTGTTTTAATGATGCTTAATTATTTATTTTCAAGAAAGGAAAGTAAATGCTCTCTGAGGTAATTTAATTTATTCTGTGTTGTTGGACATTTCTGATGAGCGGCGGAGGTGTACTTTACCTCAGAGTCTTTCAAAGTTCATGACATTTACAACAGCTTCTATGGTATTTACTTTGAAGGTTAGAATGTTCAGACAGCTTTTAGTTACACGGAGAAAACTTTTGTTCTTTCATAATGAGGAGTTGATACATTGTACACGATCAATGAACTGTTTCCATCGCCACGGCTGCATGTGTATGTAGGGCGCCTTCGACGCTGCAACAAAATGAGCGCACGCATTCGAGGAAAAGATGTGACGATTCATGAATATTCCCCCCTAAAAAAGTTCACCTATACTCTTCCACAGAAGTCACGTGGAAAGTAGCCGCATGCAGGACTGATAACACATCAAAGTATTCTTTGGCTATCATACGGTGGCAGCCGTGCGGGAGTTTTTCCCTCAGTGCCATCAATCCCACAGCATTCTGGGGGAAAAGTTATAATTAACTGAGCTGAGATAAAGTTGAGTTTATTGCTAAACTGGGCTGATGGCTCACTAAGTAGCAGGCGGCTGCAGACGATATTGGCAGGTTAATCAAAAATTAATGGAGAATATCACAAATGACAGTTTAAATACTGCTGTTGGCCAGCGGACATGTACGGGAAGAGCACAGTTGGAATGCAAGTGAATATCTAATTCCCTTCATAAGGAAGGTCACATTGTCACTTTTGCACATTAGTCTAAGTGTGACGAGATACGGCCGCTCAACTCACAGCCCTGCAGCGGGCGATTACACAATGACAGTGAAACACCCGGCGACGGAATCTTTCATACGCCAAATACTGTTTCATCATTACCGGAGCAGCTTAAGCCGGCTGTTCCATCCAGGGTGCTCTGCTTAGATCATCACATCATCTTATCCAATATGTTCATTAAGTAACCTCGTGGAAAAATGAATTACAAGTGATTGAAGCAGCAGGTACAATGTGTTTGCTTTTGGATAAGAACACATGAAGCTAAACATGTTCCTGCTAACGAACAGGTTTGATATGGAGGAGATGTTAATTGAATGTTGAACTGAGACATAACATGCCAGCGCTCGCAGTGCCAGCCGTGTTGGAAGGTCAGCTCACAGTGAAAGTTAAATCTAAAGCTGTATACGTACGGGAAGAATCACCTGGAGGCTTCATTTCATATAATTGCAGAGGTCGTCTGTGTTTTTAATCCTGTGCTAATCTGACATGTGCAGTCTGTACAATAACAGCTCCTCTGTGCAGCACACAGATGCATCCTGCAAACATTTACACTGCATTCATGTTGGGGTTTTATCTGATGTGTTATTGTGAATTTCTTTTGCGCAGATTATTTGGCTGTCTGCACTTTTCCTTCTCTTTAGTGTCGAGGATCTTGGAGGCATTGGGGGAAATGAATAATGACGTCTCTGATTGGTTTTCAGGGTGCAGATTCAGGAGGTTAATCCAGCTTCTTAGCATGGAGACACATTTAGATCAAATCCATCAAAAGAGGAAATCTGGAAAGTTAATGAGATCGGTGACATGTTAGGGACGATTTATCTTTCAACACACTTCTCTGTACTCGCGTGTCGTATCAGGAGATGTGAGCGAATGATCTGATCACACAAGAATACACCACAGATACTGTTATTACATCTACTACACCTCATGAGAAGGAAACCGCTCACTTCTACTCATGTGCAGGCAAGAAAAACAGAACGTATCTCAAATAAACACTTGAATTTAAGAGTTTTGCCTTTTATTTCGATGATCACAACAGAAACACGGACACAGAAATAGCTGAAGTCACGTTAAACCTTTATCAGTGTTATATCATCTGTTTTGAAATATAGCTGTTTTTTTGTTACGGTACATTTACTCAGTTAATCTGTCACTGTTGGCTATGAACTTTGGTCAGCAGTAAGGAGATACATTTCTCTGCAGAACAATTGACAGGCTGATTTTATTATTCATTTGACATTTGGCTGCGACTTCACGTCGAGAGCTCATTTTAATAGGAAAGCCGGTGGTTCATTTCCAGATGGATATTTAAGCATTTTCTTTAATGTAGGTCTGGTGTGGCTGAATTGTGATGTTTGCTGCTAAATTATTTACTTAATAAAGTAATGCTTGTTGCCTGTTCATGAACACATATGTCATGTGTGTAGAAAACATTTTTTTTGTGTGTTTTTGTACATATATTAATATTTTTGTGGTAAATAAATGGCATTTGTTATGAGAATGAACCAAACCCAAAAGTCTGCACGATGTGAAACCATGTATATGTTTATATTTGAATAAGTTATATATTCTTCTATATAGATTTTGTCATACATAGCTCAATACACTTCATTTAAACAGTTTGCATTTTACCATCATTTATATTTCTCTCCAGAGGCAGCCATTTTGAAAACAGCTGTGTTTCTGTTTGGCACTTTCATTCCCATTTGAAGTCTTGCCCCACAGTTTCAAAGAATTTGATATTAAATGGCCTATAAAACTCCTGCAGCTGCTCTATGACCTCCCGTTCGATCTGAACATGAGTCCTGCCCTTGGATTTGCCGAGGCAGCGTGGCTGGCTGCTGCTCTCCGGCTTCTTCAGGCAGGGGAAGCCTTTGGTTCGATTAAAGTAGAAGTGCTTATCCGTGATTATGCGCTTCAGTCCTAAAAAGTCCTGAACGCGGCCCATTTCCCCTGCCGGATCCGTGATCAGCCGCTCGCCGCTCACAAAGTGCATCTGCGACAGGCGGAAGTACTGCAGCCAGTTCTCCAGGTGCAGAATGTACATCCCGATCCGGATGGCGTTCCAGGAAGCAGTCGACGACACCCTCACTTCTGTTCTTAAAGGCCAGATCTTCAAACGTAGGGATGTCGGGCTTCTTGGAAAGAGTCTGTGTGTAGTCGGAGATTGCTCTTGTGACTGGGTTACGCACCACCACAATCAGCTTGGTCTCCTGGGACATGCTGCAGATGCGTCTGGGAGCCTCTCTGGTGACAAAGTAGCTGGGTGTCTTCTCTAATGTGATCTGGCTGTCTAATGTTCGTGGCATTAGGCCCCTTGGGAGAGAAGAGAAAGAAAAGAAACACAAATTGATGAGTCAGCAAAGAGTTGTTATTTTCCTATCCAGGAGCATTTCCACTTCTCTGTTAGATGGATGGCAGCGGAAGTAAAACACGTAGAAGTCAGAGAGAAGCAAACACAAAACACCAAGAGAAGAACCGCTGTAGTGTCAACATGTGTTGAGATAAATGCACATGCATCAGTTCAGAGAGGACAAACATACTGAAACACAGGGGTACATGTGTCACATCTGTCAACATCTTGGCATTACACAAGATGTTTCAAAAACCGACTAGAACAGGGGTCGGGAACCTTTTTGACTGGGACAGCCATACATGCCAAATATTTGTAAATGTATTTCCTTGTGAGCCATACTGTCCGATTTCTGTGCTCTTCTTTAGTTCCTTTCCTCCGCTCTGTCTCTGACTGTAGGTGTGCGCGCACGTGTGTTTGTGTCGGGAGCGAAGCCCCGCCCTTCGCGAAACAGAGCTCAAAATGGTCTGCGAGCATAAGGCGTCATCGAAAGAACCATTCCGACCCCTGCTTTAGAAGGTAGATGAAGTATTTAAAAGCACAATTACTTTCTTTTATATTGCAAGACTACAATATAAAATTGCACTTTTCTATGTAAAAATACTGCATTCAGCATTTCACCTTAAATTACATAAGAATTATCAGCAAAATGTACTTAAACTATCAAAAGTAAAAATACTTGAGTAACTGGTAACTATAGCTGTCAATCTAAAGTAGTGGAGTAAAACATACAATATTTGCCTATATAGAATTGCAGTAAGTAGAAGAATAAAGTAGCCTCTGGTAAAGTGCATTAATAAATGTCCTTAGTTCCACCGCTGGCAATACAGAATGAAAAACACACCTGTACACCCCGTGGTGTTACACACACTTGTATAACATGTCACAGACTTCAGATGACAAACTGTGGACGCTGCTTCCAGCTAACTCTGGACAAAACCCAAATAAAAACAATGTGAGTGATTTGTTGGATATTCTTTGACAGACGGCTCGTACAATCAAAACATTCATCATAATGATCCTCATCATCCTGTGAGTAATATGTCATTCTGCTTTGTCACTTTGGCTCAACGAAACTTGATTAATGAGCATCTGATGTTGGCGGTTCAGACAGTGAACGCCTCGCACACGATTCATCCACACTTTGCTCCCTGTTCACCTGCAGATATAGAAAAGGAGTGTGCTGCAGCGTCTGCACAATAACTCCGCAGTTTGGAGAGAATAATTACCAAATGGTACCATTAAGCTGTTATTTTTTACTTTTATGATTACGGCAGATCTAGTGCCTGCATTTCTCTATTTTACAGCATGTGAATCGGTATCTGGATTCCAGGTGCGTTACCACATTGTTCCGATGATTAAACACCACACTTTCTTTATTATTACCGGGGGAAGGCTTTGATTAAAACCTAACCTTTCTCAAAGCTTTCCCTCTCAAGGTAAGGGTAGCCATAGGTTACCTCCAAAGTCCCGGAAATATTGATCCATTTAGTTTTATTTATGAATCTTGAGTTGTTGGCTCGGGCGCCTCAGGGCCACCAGGCAACTATTAATCTTTTATGAGAACAGCACCTTTTCAAGCAAACAGCTTTGCTACACACTAAGAAAATGCACCCTTTCTCCAGCTGCTGCAGAATCTTGTGTCGAGGAAAAACCTGCCTTCGTTGTCTCCACACATGTTCTCCTCAGAGATGAAGATTGTGCAGATGAGAGGAACTGCTCATTCATGTGAAAGGCTGTAGATGCTTCTGTTTAAATAGTATAAATATGATCTGAGATCTTCCCCCTCACACGGGTTGTTTTTGGTTTTGGATGCAGGATATACAACTCCAAGTCAGAGGAAGCTGCAACATGTGCTATACCTTGAGTTATTGATTGTAACAGCTGTGAGTCTCAGCGCCCGACAGAAGTTATACAGCGCTGATGGATATCGACACGATGGAAATAAAGACTGATGTCTCGTGAGTTAGGAAGAGACCGGCACTGGGATCAATTATCATGTTTAAAGAAACGTTAACACAACGTTAAGGTGTTGTGTCAAAGTTTAAATGCACGTACTGATACACAAGTCACAGCTAAGACCGCTTACATCTGGATAAGAACTTCTGTCAAACGGTGAATAGATTTCACAAGCAACTCTTTTTACTCTCCAGTAACATCTGGAAAGTCTAGAAGGTTTGGAACGTGCACGCTCTGGCTTGGTTGGAGAAGTAGTGAAACATCCATAGCTCCTACAACAGCGTCGTGTTACGCAGGACGAGCGTCACGTGGCAGACGGGGCTTGCAAAGCTCGCACTAAGACGAGAACGCTTCTTCGCTCGATGTCCTTTTTTCAGTACAAGTGATAGAAGCAAAGGTTCCTGCACAGCAGCCTGAAGATGAGTTTGTCTAGATTAAGAATGTGTATTAATAGCAGCTGTAAAGGCCTGAGATCAGATTTATCTCTCAACACCTAAATTAAGAATCCCAAAATGTTACATCCATGTCCGAGTTCAATCCAGCCATCAAGTGCATGAAGTCTGCAGCTGCTCCATGCAGGATGAATGGGAGACGGATCTTATGGACCCACAGAATGTTTCCTTTTGTATTCCCACATTTATTCAGTTTGAATCGAAGAGGCCGTCGTTCCCTTTAGTCGCAGGTGTTTACTGGGTCCCAGTCAGAGTGCACGTAGTTTCTGTATCTACAGTATAATGATGCAGGTTTAAGATTATTGCCATTGATGGATTAATACTTCCTCAGAGCTGTGCAACATATCATCATGTCGTTCCTCCTGTGAGCTTGTTGTCCCTTCAGCATGATTGTTTAACTGGCTGTGACTGCAGAGCACAATCCAACGATCAAAGGAGGATCTTTTTTAATTGAAATCAGGATATTTATAATGCTCTCATGTCAGTGGGAGGAGCCTGGATCAATAACTCTCTTGCCACCTGTGAGTGATAATAGGGAACATGGGGGCGGCGCCTGTCTGCAAACATTTGAACTGTTTGTAGTTTGAGCTCTTATTCAATTACCTGGTTACAACTCAATTATCACCACATTATCACCCACACAGCTCTGCTGCAGCTTCCTCTAATGGATTAATATGAACCTTTAATGATAGAGCAAACCGAGTGCAAGTGGCGAGAAGAGATTTATTATTTTTGATGAATCATTGTATTTCTCTTCCTTGTGGAGATAGTGGGACTCAGAGAGGGGACGTGTGCTTCCTGAGGCCGCAGTCAGAACCGACCGTCAGGAGTTTCTTCTCGCCCCCGAGGAACCGTGTGCACGGCATCTGAAAGTAAAAGATAAAATGGAGGATCTTTGTGGCGGCGGGTTCTTCCACTAAAAGCTGCTCCGTCCTCGCAGGGTAATGATTATTTATATATAAATATATACCGATGGAATCGCTCCGAGGAAAATCACTTTATCAGCATGTATCAGTAGAAACTTTAAAACATGGACATCTTTGCTTTTGCTTTGGGACATGTGCGAACACACACACACACTCACACACACACACACACACACACACACACACACACACACACACACACACACACACACACACACACACCTTGATTAAGTGACATTTGAGTGAAGTGCTCTGATTGATTACCGCGTTTTCACTCAGAGTCAACGCTAAATTCTTGGGGGTAATTTTCAGTCTCCTTCCCAATTCCTGGTGAAACTTGGAGTCAGGATGCATTACGGGTTCGGCTGTGACATTTTAATCACTCGGGGAAAATGAAGTCAGGTGTGAAGATCAGCTCGATACAGTACGAGACCTGCTGCTGCTTGAAAGCTCATTTGTTCTGGATGCTTGTGTTTGATGCTGTAATTGCACAATTCTTGTTTGTAAATTGTGCAATAAAATACGATTTATTTTAATGAAGTCTTGACTTTTAATTTATTATTATAAATGGTTTTATGATATTTTACTGTACATATTCCCACAGACATAATAGGCAGGGGCTGGTTAATATTAATACTAGCAGCATTATTAATTAATTAAGTGCCACTTTTGCTTTTGTGATATTTCAATGTCTAAACTATGACATACATTTACAGTTTATAGTGAATATAAAACGAGAAACTTCTTCTTGTATCTGACAGTGAGGAGCTACATCACAGCAGCCACTCGTTTCTTTTATTGGATGTTATTTTATTACCTTATTGCAGGGGTGTCAAACTCATGTTAGTTCAGGGGCCACATGCAGCACAATGTGATCTCAAGTGGGCCGGACCAGTAAGATCACAGCATAATAACCTGTAAATAACAACAACTCCACATGTTCCCTTCGTTTTACATACATTAAACGTTTTATAAGTACATTCTGAAAATGTTCAAACTTAATCTTTTTACAAAACATTATGAACAACCTGAAATGTCTTAAGAAAGAAAGGAGCAATTTCATTTACACATGTGCGTTACAACGTAAAGATCACAGTGTATCTACAAAGACTTTTACTTTATGATCAAAACAACTCATTTTTACACTTTGCACAGTCATCCCGCGGGCCGGATTGGACCCTCCGGCGGGCCGGTTTGGGCCACGGGCCGCATATTTGGTCGAGTAATTGTTTGTAGATAAAGCACTTTTTTTTTTGCACGGACCTCTTCAAGCCTCTTCTATACAATATATACAGTAAGGGGTCCCTGCTCCATGCTACACCAGTTTGGGGGTCCTTGGCCTGAAAAGCGTTGAAGACCCCTGCCTTATAGTATATTGATAATGTGTGTACAACACAAACAATGCCCTCGTAAGGATTTGATGCCATGTTTCAGCGTAATCACGACTCCACTCCAGGACGAGAGACAAACAGAGCGTCCTCGTGCAGCTCTTATCTACAGGTGGTTCGGGTCAGCGGTGGAAAGCATGGCACTCGTTAATAAGCTGCGCTGTGCTGGAAGCTCGTCTGCATATTGTAGTGACCCCCAAAGAGCCCGCTGGCTATCTCACTGAACAATTTATCTCTGTACGTGCAAGAGAGGCAGGTGGTCAGGAGTTCGCACTCACCTCCCTCTGGACGCTGCTGCATCATTATGAAGAATAAGACACAAACATAGATGTCTGTATTTCAAAGTGCCACGGACAGAAACACCATTCTCCTGCAGCGTGCGGCTCCACTGGGAGAACCTGCTCCTCTCACTACAGCATTTATACCTAAAGCAATTCATCAGCACTCAACGTATAGCTGTGAGTTAATCCCTGTAATGATGCTTTGACTTTAGCGAGTTGATATCTGATATTTGCTCTATTTCACTTCGACTTTAAAGGTTTCCTACCGAACATTTGTGAGTATCTTGAACGTGCCGAACGAGCACTTTCAACCCTTCTGGGTCCGTCCTACCACTTCACAGAAGCCCGGAGAAAAGCTCATCAAAGAACAGGGTATGCAGTCCTTCTAGACGAGTTTGAACCCCCCCCCCCCGCCTGGACTGCATCTCTGGTTAGAGTTCGGTGAAGTATAAACAAGTTCTCCACTTGTGCAGCTTCAGTAACAACACTAGGGATGCATCAGAAACAGAAACTTCTTGGTTATTATTTAGAAGCATGATCCAAACCTACCTGAACAAAGATTGGATGTTAAAAGCTGTTTGATGCCGGGCTGTTGTGTTACAGTACAGACTGCCGACTGTTAAGATCCCCCGCCTGAAAGTGACGCTGCATACATATAAATAAAAAAGCTGCAAATGTGCTGCTTCCTCTACAGCGTGTGCACGATTTGTTTCCTAGTGTGAAGACAGGAAATGCTGTGAAAACAGTGTGCAGCTCCAGACAAGTGTGTCTTGTTGAACAAGTTAAACTTCCAAAGAGCAACGGAGGTTCATCAGGGATGCAGACCATCAGAAGAAGTAAAGGTCGGCTTTGAATCATCTGCGTGTTGAACGATCAATGGACTCAGAATGCATTACTGTCATTTCACTGTTGTTTGAACTTAAAACAGAATGTTGTATATTGTCAGGTCGAGACTTCTCAGTAAATGTTTGCAGCACAAATACAACATCGTCATGCAACAAGGCTGCACATGCAAACATGCAAGTCCCTTAAAACGCAAAGAAAACTAAAAGAACAGCTTTTCACAGGTGATTAATCACTCCGCATATATTCACATATATTCACATTCTCTTTTACAAGACGGGTTTCCAACCAAATGTATCAAATTTGATCAAACTTTGAGAAAATGCAAATAAATGCTTGTTTGCATCGACTCCTGTTATTGGATTATCAGGAGTCGGTTCGTTCAGAACAGCAGAAGGTGGCGGCATCATTAAAAAAGCTCCAGTTAAACCTGATAAGCTGATAAACAATGTAGAGAACTTGATGGAAAATGTATCTTTCTGTTTGTTTCATGTATTACAGTAACGTGAGGAGACGTCAGTGTTAGTCACATGATTCATGTACTTCACCATTTATTCACTAAATCTGTTTCCATTGTACTTTTTCACATTTTGCATTTCGTCAATTCTTCCACTTTCTTTGCGATATTTTAAGATTTGTTCAAATTTTCGTCTTTTCAACTCATTTTTTTACGTGCAAATTCAAAACGTGCATCAAAACCGGTGAATGGAAACGCACCAACTGTCAAAAGTCAAAAGAGAATTCATGTTTTCACAATCCGCACCTGCAATCATCCAATAATCCAACTGCGCATGCGGTGATGATGGTCACTTGCACAAAGAAACGTCGCTTTAGAAACAAAATCTTTGCTAGAAGTAATGAATTCACACTTTCATCAGAAGTACTGCAAAGTCAAATAATCATGACATAATTCAGATAGCTTGAGTCATGACTGAATTAGAGCTACACAAAAACAAGCAACACCAGCGCCATGAACCGTAACACAGGGGAACAGCAGATGAATGTTGAACACACACAATACCATGCAAATACCGTGCACAGCTGGACCAATATAATAAAGAATTGTCTGGTTAGTAGAAACTTTTTGAATGCGTCTGAGTTGTGCTCTGTGCTGAGAGCCTGTCATAGCAGCTTCAGGGTAATTGCTTTTTTTCGGACACATTTGTATATTTTCAATTGGAGCTTTCAAGTATTGGCTTTTTGTCTTGTCTCATTTGCAGAAATAGATTTTTTTTGGGTTTAAATTTATTTGTACAAGTGCTGATTTGAGTGTTTTCAAATATCTGTTCCTTCCATACTTTTAGAAACCTTCGGAAAATTGCATTTTCAAACAAACCATTTGTCCTGAAATGTTCTGAAAAGGCAACACCAGACGCAGACTTGCCTCCCTGCCGTCCAAAGCCATTAACAGTTTGTATTATTCAGGTAGACTGTGCAGAGGAAATGTTCTTATGCTGCGTGATTCTCATAATGTCTGAGCCACTGCACTTTCTAAAAATGCCATCTTCCTCTTTCCTTGATACGACAAAGATACGCTGCTCCATTATTAAAGTATCACTCACTTAGATTACAGCTGTGATGACATCTGATCATTAATCACCAGCAACAGACGCCTGCCGCCTTGAAAGTCTATTAAGAGTTAACAAAGAGCCAGGTCCAGACAAATACGGCAATCATGCGGCCAATTCAGCTAGGTGAGGAACAGAGGTGAATAACAATGCAGCGCTCTGGGAATCAAGCATCTATTTTTCTAATTTAATAGAAGACAAATTGGTTGAAAATAAAAGACTGAGTGAGCCAGATGTCGTGCGGGAGAGAATTCCTGGCCTCAGCCACATAATGGAACCGAAACATATTCATAGCGGCGCAATACAGTCGTGCAATACTGGAAAAATAAATTGCATAATTTATTTGACCTTGAACCAAAAGCTATTTAATCGCCGTCATTTCAACAGCACACTCTTTGTTTTCCTCCAAATAACAATTATTCACGGTTTGGTGTGCAGAGGGGAAATGACTGACACTTGAACAATAACACGCTGCATTGAGATGAGCTACGAGCCGTCACATTAACATGTGGCACGGGGAACGTGTGCACGGACATCGAGGGGAAGACGGGGAATTCTCTGAAATCCTAAACTACAGTTTATTCTGCTTATTTCTGGGTGAATTTACAGCCGTTGTGCTGCTGATGAACACATGAAATGGAGTCAGTGAAGGCTGTTTGCAGCACTGTAATATAACAATATAACAAGATGTCTAATATTTAGTTTTTACTCCATTGATTTCTGGGATTCACTAATGTTTCTTATTACTGCGGTGAGAGAACATGTTTCGAGGTCTCATCACATCCTCCCCCTGCACATTGACATCTCTTGACTTTCATCAACGTCGCAGCTTTTCAAACTTCTTTCTGGGTTTACACCGCAGCCTGTAGCAATGTCAAGGATATTTATAAACGCAGAGCGTACCGTCCACACGCCTTTCTAAGTCTTACTTTTGAGTTAGAGGCTGGGAAAGTACAAAAGGAGGCAGAAGAGTGGAGACGCGGGAGGAAAAGCTCAGACAGGATTCCATCCCTGGTCAGTGGGGACGCTCTGGGTTCGCCAAGAGGGGAAAGTTAACAAGCTGACAACCTCTGAGGACGAGCTAAAGTGAGCTAAGGATTGCTGACGCCTGGATATTTCCAGAATCACAATGTCTCCAGAATGATAGTTAGTTTGAAAGTATCATTTGTTGCAGGGGACTATTGTAGCCCGGAGGAAAAGGCGTTGTGTTTTTGTGCTGCAGAGGAGTTTGGGGGGGGGGGGGGAGGGGATGATGGGTGTACAAAGTGCACAACGTTGACACAAGAGGCTGAGGTTTGCATCCTGAGTCCTGCGTGTGGTGCAGGCTGCGTGTACAGGACACATCGTCCTACAAGTCACAAGTGTAAACATGTTATTCTGTCGCTGACTCGATTACATTACATACATTTGGTGTCAACGTTTTGCAACTTTGCATTACGTTCATTACAAATGTTTTTACTGTTGCAAATTAGTATTATGTCAATCTCATTTTATGACACTGGCAACGCAACACGAGCTTCTGATCGGAACCCAAAAAAGGAAATCGCACACCTGCTTTGCACAAGTCAAGTCAAAGGGCAAATACTTTCATGAAAAATAAAATGGAAATAATTTTACACATTCAAAATGTGGATGATGTCATTAATGTGCACATTGGGTATACGTTTTCATACAACAAAACTGCACCGTCAATGGTTCTTCTAGTAAGGGCGCGTGTTCCAGGCACGTCCAGCTGGGAGGAGACCCCGGGGAAGACCCAGGACTCGCTGGAGAGATTATATCTCCTCACTGGGAACGCCTCGGGACCCCCCCAGTCGGAGCTGGATAAAACGTATTTGAGAATGCAGTTAAGTTGCATGGGAACATATTTTTGTTGGAGACAGGGTTGGTCTATAGACACCCTGTGTTTGTTTAAAGTACAATAAGGGGACCATAGTGCTGCTGAAACAACAACTTATAAACACGTGTTTACAGACCTGCCAGCGTCATCTTGCAAAGTTATTATAATTCATCTTGAGGGGCGCGTGAATCCAACCAATGGTTGTAAAGACATGTCAGTGAAACCCATAGATGTGGACCTCATTGTGCTGCTTGAGGAACATTCCGGGAATCACTTAAGTGATTATGAAACAGGCTCCGGGCACCATGCGTGTAGTTGTTGAGATATTTCAGGGCGTGTGATTGGTCCGTAACGTATGCACGATCACATTCTTGCCTGGATAAAACTGTTAAAGGAATAAAAGCACCCGACTGGTCCCATCAGGGAAACATCTCAGAAAGAGTTGTTTTTTAATTAACGTTAACCACTACATGTGTCCGAGCTGCACTGCAATGAAGACAGCTCATTAATAATGCAAAGTTAGGCCTTACGATCCCTCGCTGTGTAATGTGCAGTTTTCTGTGTTAAATGAGAACCATCTAACTTTCTGTCCTCATCAACCTTTCTGATGATACTGTTCCAGAGCTCCCTGCCTCCCCGAGCCAATTAATGTGGACCTGGAGAATATTTGTTGCTGCAGCCTCTCATACAATTTCAACCCTTCTCAGAGAATCTACTGCAAGTGCTTCTGACTCCTGCGAAATCAATAGAGCTGAGATGCCCTTTTAAGTCTTGACGGTGTACAGCGACGTGTTTTTGTTTGATCTTTTCTGATTCTGTGGAGGTTGGAGAGGAAAAAGTGGCGAGAAAAGTGCGAGGAAATGTGAAATGTGTGTTTTATCAGGTGCTGTATGGCTATGTGAACACACTCACGTGGAGTAAATGAGGCCACGTGTGGGTTCTGTTCGGGGGCCACGCTAATGAACACTGCACCATTTTTCTTGGGAGCCTAAATGATCTGTCACACGCTTAATGTAACAGGACAGACTGTGCAGAACAACTGCAGTACACTGAAACTGACGGGAGTTAATTTGGTGTCACATTTTCTGTCTGTCCAGCAGATATTAGCAAATAAGAATAACGTAACAAAAAATGTTGTTTTGAAATGTATCATAAATTATGATTTATAGCCGTAAAATAAAGATAATTTTAAGTGTTTTTACAGAAAGATAATTGTTGAATATGATGAATGAATGTGTCCATTCTTATCTTAAAACTTGCATTTGATGATGAAAAGCATGAGACGTGTTGCAGTTTGGAGAAAGATAGAAAGTGGGACTTGAATCACACATGCTGAGGAGAAGGTCAAGATTAAACTTCCTTCACTAAATGATCCTAAAATTAATCAATGGCCATTTTAGTCTTCAATTAATCATCACATTCATTCATCGAGTGCCGAGCCTGCAAGGCTGTAACGCTCATTACACACACATCACAATTATTGGAAGAGTTGAAAGATTTGTTTCCCCAAGGACGAGAATGTTAGCATGTTAGCAGTTAGCATCCGTAGCGTTACCATGAAGGATGCTAACGTTTAGCTCCTCGGTATGCTACAAGAGCGTTCAGGTCTACATGAGACTGACGGCGTAAAGTCTTTAGGAGAAATCTTGAGGCGAGTCTGTGACGCTGATAGACATTCAAGGGACGTGTTGTGTAACGTAATCTGGATTATGGATGTTTGTTTTGTTTCAAACACTTTCATCCACATTAGCCATGACGCTAACGTGTTTTAAATAATAATATTACTTTATTATTCTCTGTTTTATGATTAGAAACAGAATAATCTTTGAGTAATTATGGAATGAGACTTCCTGTTTAGGCTCTTTCACACTTTATTCCCATGTTCTGCGTACATTGTTTCCATACTTCTCTCTTTCTGGTGCCGTTCTTGTTTCGACTTTGTATTCCCAGGTTTCCGTTGTACTTTCTGCATCTGGAGCTGCACATGTCTCATTTATAGTCTTTGTGTTTGTACAACGATTGAAGGCGTTGAGCACAGATGTGTCTTTGTATTGTGAGAATGTTTCTAAATCTATTTAATTTGTGAAACAACAATAAAGACTAACGGTGTATGAAGTGGCCCCCCCGAGGAAGTTTTACTTTAGCTCCTTCCTGTGAATTCACTGTGAATGAGATCGCAGCGTAAGCTTGATTACCAAGTATAACACACGGAAAACCAAGATTAATATCAGAAGGATATAGTAAAAGGAGACTTTAATGAACATGCAGATGATTGTGTTTGCTGTTTAACTTCCGAACAGCGGACTCTGCAGGGTGTTCATGTCTTATTAATGCACCTTTGTAATATTATTGCCTCTGGTTCAATAGTTTGAAGATGAAAGATGATTCTATGTCTTTGTGTGGACACTGCATTTTTTATTTAGTTTTGTGAATGTGTTTTCACTCAGCAGGACTTAAGTTAAATCAGACGTATTGTCCGTGCGCAGGTCACTAATGTGTAACTTAACTTAACTTTGTATTCATGCTGACCTCAACCAAAGAAATTCTTATTAAACCAACACTCACACGATTTTATCGACTAATCAATTAGTTGATTTAAAAGAAACGTGCAAAAGCCCCATTTTTAAGTGTTGTATTTACAACAGATGTGCTCATAAGTTTATTAGAAATAAATTATTCAACATGAATTAGATTAGTCGATTAATCGACCAAGAGGAGGGCGGCCGAGTACTTTAAGGACTTTAAGCTCTACTCTCTAGTTAGAGAGTGTGTGTGTGTGTGTGTGTGTGTGTGTGTGTGTGTGTGTGTGTGTGTGTGTGTGTGTGTGAGTCTGAAACTGGGTGTACCATTTTGCACTTGAACAGTCTCAACACAAACTGTGTCTCTGAATCTAAAAACACAACAAGCTAAAACATCCTACATCGTTAAGATTTATTTAAAAAGCTAAAAAACTGAGGCTGGTAAAAGCCAAATAAAAAACCTTAGTGTGTGTGTGTGTGTGTGTGTGTGTGTGTGTGTGTGTGTGTGTGTGTGTCTGTGTGTGTGTCTGTGTGTCTGTGTGTGTCTGACAAGATCTGAGCAAACTATGAGCTGAGACGTGACGTGCAGGACACTTTGCTCTGTTGTCTGTTCCTGCTACACGGGTGGCATTGTGGGTAATGTGAGTGGAAATCTGTTGGCAGTTCCAACAATCAGACACAATGCAACACAAAACCATCACGCCTTTTCTTCCAGGACATTTGACGACTTGAGTGCAACATCTTTAGTCGCTGCGCTCTCAGTGTGACAAAGAAAACTGGAATTGTTTTCCTTTTCAGTTCAACAGAAATAGAAAAAAGACGTGTTGTCTGTAGATTATAATCAACAGAGGCCGTCTAAGAATTGTGATGGAGTGGAGGGGGGGTGGGGGGGGGGGGGTGCACTTTGTGAGCTCCTTTGCCTTCACCAACCAACGGCAGAACATTGTGTGCCCTGGTGCAGCCTGTTTGAAGTGGGCTGCTGACCTGGGGGCCCCGTGTCCTCTGTGTTTGTCAGTATGAGCGGATCCTGCAGCAGCTTCATGGAGCTCTGCTGACAGCTACAGTAACATCTGCAGCGCCCAGAACAACTACATCATACAGACTAAAAAGTAAACTTGTCATCTCAGTGTCGACATGCTGCTGGTGTGTGTGTGTGTGTGTGTGTGTGTGTGTGTGTGTGTGTGTGTGAGACATGAAGTCTTTGTATGTACACGGTACAGCAAAATGTGCCTCTTAAATTCAATACTAACAGAGTTGTAACATGTATATGACTGAGAAGAGCCTTAGACTTGCAATCATACATACAGAAAACGAGTTAAATGAACATTTGGTCACGGGAGTGTCTACATGAGGATGTCACGCACAGTCTCACACGAGCCCCCTGCCCAGCAGAGCGGAGGGGGGGCTGACATCAGTGCATCTAAGCGGAAATATATCAAGACACGTGCATACATCTCAGTAAAATGACACAATTCGTACTTTTACAACGTTTGTTTGGTGTGTTCCTCACCTGTACCAGTCGAGCCCTCTGTCATAGTTTCTGTCGAAAAAGTGCGGCTCTGTTCCAAGCGCGCGCACATCTGGATGTATCCGGATGAACTCCAGCACCGCCCTGGTGCCTCCTTTCTTTACACCGACTATTAACGCATTAGGCAGTTTCTTATTCCCATATTTTTGCGCCACACTCATGTTTCTCAACTTCATGTCAGCCCAGTGGCTTCCAGACGAGGCAGGTGCTTTACTTTGGACATCACTTGATCCTCGCTGGGCGGCGGACTCATCCAAAGCGGACCTGACTTCCAGCGAAGCGCAATTGTCTAATTTTCCAAGAAGTTTCTTCCCTCCTGCGTTTTTGCTCGGTGGGCATATTTTCCCCTCGTAACCCCGGGTTGTCATGACTGTGCTGCGACAAAATACAATACTGTAGAATAGATATGTGCAGGATAGTGACACAGTGAATATGAAGGCGAATCTCGCGCTGAATCTGTTCGTAGATGAGAGGAACCTATGTGCCATGTCTCCATGGGTTCAACGTGCTGCATGATTTTCCATCGGAGTCTCCCTCCTCTCTTGGTGTGCGGTCCGAGTCTGGCAATAATATAGGTTCTAAAGTCAGACAGACTGGCATGTGAGGATAGGGGTGGCTTCTCGAAGGCATCAACTGCGCGTAAATCGCATTATTCCTTTTCATAGGCTGCTGAACTGTGCGAGAAACTTGAGCAGAATATGATTACAGCAGCTTCCAAGGGAAGACATGTTTCAGTCCTCGTTTAAACTAGTTTTTCTTAAGTTCTTTGGACGTGGATCAATTTCTGATCTTTAAAACGAACAGCAGAGGATTTTGACGCCCGTCTCGATCCTCCTGTTCCTTGTTGTGTGTCGCGTGTGAGAGAAAAGTCCAACGTGTCCCGTCTCCCTGAAACTCTCACCAGCTTCTCGAGGGGATTTCGATGCACAGCACAACCGATTTCCCTTTCAGGAAGTTGTGAAGATATATGCATTTAGGCTACCGGCTATAAATATTTTATCAATCCCCTGACGTCATGAACATGATCATAATTCTATATGCGTTTTATGTTTTAAAGGAACATCCTGAATATTTTAGGCAGCATCGTATTTAAATATGCAACATTTGGCTTCCTGAGTGCCAGTAGTTTATGAAAATAATCATTTCTACTTAAGTGACTTCAGGATATGAGAGCTGCGTGTATGTATGCCATGCAGTTTATAAAGCTCAGTGTATAAATCCACCAAAACAAGCATCTGTCAACATATTAGTTATCAGTGTTATTCTGTGTGCAACACTTTGGCTTTTCACTTGCAACAGAATGATTCATCAAGGCTGAGCATTCTCTACATGAGTGTTTTATTTACACACACCTGGGAAACAGCAGCCTTTGAAAGTCAAGATCACACTTGATCCTGTGTGTTTATGCAGCTGGATGCAGACCTGAATGCAAAGCTTTCCGCTCTTTCAATGTCATCGTCATAGTTTGTTTCATAATGGAGGACTGAATAGCGGCGTGCACTAAACAGCAGCTGCACTGTTCGTGTTTCTCCAACTTTAAGAACTTACACTTTTATTATTTCACCGGCAAGACTCAGCGAAATAGTAACGCGTACACTTTCCGTGTGTGTGCCAACAGTCAACGGTTCCAGTCACTAAATGTGAGTTGTAGGTTAGTCCATTACACTACACACGTATGACATGACATGACAGAACAACAACAGTAGTACTCGTAGTGTAGTCATGTGGATGACTGAGATGGGTGAGCTAAGCTCCCCTCATGGCTCCCCCCCCTCTTCCTGGGTCGGTCACTCTGCTCTTGGCGGTGTTTGGTGGCTCACTCTCTGGGTGGTTGGAAGTAGTCGTGGGCGTCGAGCGTCTCAAAGTCTGCTGCACTTAATCCAATCACCACGCTTCCTTCTCTGGTGTTGATGAGTATATCTCTATCATACGCCAAACGTGCTCCCGTACAAAACAAGACGACAAAGGGACTTTGACATGCACTTTGAAATATCATAACAATACTTATCATACTGTTCACCCCTTTTTAAAAACACAATATGCATTTGATTTTCAAAATATGAGCGCAGTTTTCCAGCTCCTCCAGGCCCTGACATGCTCTTCACAAGGAAGAGAAAGCACTGAGCGTTGCTTCTTTTAATCATAGCATGTTTTTCCTAAGGATGGGCCGACCTGGTTCTCAGTATCGGTCCGATACTGGCTGTAATCTCATTGAGGTACAGGCTACATTTTATACTGGAATTATAAAACCTTTGTTATTCTAAATACTCAGATTTAAACTTTAAATGTAAATGTTTGAATGGCTTTTCTTTTTTCCTCCCCAAGAAGCAAATAGAAACTTCAATGCTTGTGCAGCTGCACAGTTATATTCAAATTCATTTTCTCCTCATCCAAGGACCCCGGAACAGATAAGGTTTGATTCAACACTTCCATTGTGGTTGGGAGAGAATTGTTTTTAAGTTTTCAATGTCAATATATATTTGCAGCTGATTCTCAAGCAGCCTTGACCAAGAGGTATCTTAAAAGGGAAGTCGATTTCAAGGCAACACCGTTACAAAAGGTCTCTGCTGCCAAAGCTCAATGTCTTTTTTCATCCATGGCCATTAAAACATTTGTCTAGCAAGGTGTGAGACCCGCTCTAGCCTATTTCCCAGTTGAAATATAGTACAGCAGGTATTCGTACTTCTCTGGAAGCAACATTTGATCGTCTTGAGAGACATACAGTTTGTCGGTTCATGAAGCAGTTGCTTAACTTTAGAAGTTTCTATATTCATGACTACACAGTCTGGTTTTTCTCCAAACTTGTTTCAGCGGGAAGACATGGGATGTGGAGGGTCTTGTGCCTGCAGAACCTCCTGCTTTGGTGTCTGGCTGGTTATCTGTGCTGCAGGTAATGGCTGAGGTCCAGTCCTCTTCACACTGCTTTAGTGTTTCAACTGCACTCAACACTTCAGAGGAGCACTGCTTTGTGGACGCATTCACATAAGAGTCCGTACTCTGGAGTGTGCAGGACAGGAAGTCAGGAAGTTTTTGTTTTTCATGGTTGGTATTTCAGAGTTATGTTGAAGCAGCCCGCTCTCATTCCCCGGGCGTGAGATAGCGACGCTTTCTCACAGCCCCGTGTGTTTGATACCGACGCACAAGGCAGCCTTTAAGTGTCTGCATGAGACGCTTTCAAGTAACTACAATGTGAACCCATCCCCGGCAATATTAGACGCTCGACTTATCAAAAGAAATTAAATTAAAGGAATTGTGCCGGTTTAATATAAAAATCTTTTAACATCTAACACATGCCTGAATCTACACCAACTTAGAAACAACAATGAAGTGCAGCAGTTAGAAGTGAAAGAGTGAAGAAAGTTATATGGCAGTATAAACTTCCTGCTTCAAGGCAAAAAAAGCGTAAAGCACAAAAGTGAAAGAAATATTCTTTCTAAAGGATTCTGATAATAAAAGTGTACTTATACTCTATTAGCTTAAAGTGAAAACGGAAGAGGTGCAAGAAGGTGAAGGTGAAACCAGCCTTCAGCTTCTTTCTAACTCTTCTTGCAGTACAGTACTCTGTAAAGTCATATTTGATATCAAAACTACAGTCGTATCTTCACATTAACAGAACAAAACGCTCTTATAAATACAACACATTCAAGGTTTGGTGTCTCTTAACATCTTCCTTTCTGTGCTCATCAACTGTGGTTTATGCAAATGAAAGAACGACGTAAAGCAGTGGGGTTAAGTGAACCCTTTCAGGAGAACATTCAGCTGCTTTGTGAATATTGTCACATTATACAAGTGAGATTCAGTCCTGGCTGCCTGGGGTTCACCACAACACTGCTGCACTGTACTCCAGGAAATAAACAAGTGGTATTTATTAAACCTTACACTACTAAAGCTTACACACATCTGTCAGGCCATCCGTCAGGCCCCTTGAGCTGGCAACCACACAGCATGGCTCCACCTGCAGCTCGTGTTGACGGATGTCAGATAATGTAACCAGCTAAAGGTTTTATCATTTACAGCCACTTGGACTCAAGCAATTTCTTATTTTTCCTTTATCGTTTGATTAAATGTATTTGTTCTCGCACTTTGACCGTGAAATATGATCAGTAATCATGTAGATCCCATGAGTCAAAACAAAAAGGGACAATGAGACACTTGAAACTGCAGAAACTGAAGCTCCAGCTCTTCCCCACGTTTCTGTTTTTGATGTGTCACTGTAAGACTGTACATTGGAGATTGGCCCTGGGCTGCAAGGACACTCATACTTGTAGCTGGTATGAATGAATATGGACTCAGAAGTAAGATTCAAGGGCTCAAAAAAATCTCTGTATCTTCTTGCGTTATTATGAATTTCTATTTTTGAGTCCAAGTGTCCAATTTTGAAAACCTTTTTGCTTTATAATCCACTTGCACACACGGGTGAGTTGTTCGCATTTTTGTCATTTACATTTACGAGAACACTTACACATGTGGACAACACCTGCACAGAATATACCTGTCTGTCCTCACATCCTTCACACTGTGGCAGATGAACTCGCTCCCTCAGAACCTCAGGACAGACTTTTGTGATATTCTTTTGTTCAAACGCTTAAACACATGACCATACTCCTCACACACAACCTTAATGGTAAACACTGACATTACTTGTGCACTTTATGCCACTACGTTTAAGGAAACAACACCACTGTTTGCTTGCCATCCCCATGCAGCTAGGAGAACTATGATGAAGATGAACTCTGAAGTTTTTTATATTCTGTGCAAATGGATGCAATTCCAATGAGTAATAGAGCAGAATGTCATAAAACTCCAGTTTGATGTGTGCAGGTATCCCAGAAATTGCTCCTAAATTACAAGCGTCTGCTATACGGTCATAGTTTGTCATGCAGAAAGTTTTCAGAAAATATGACATTTGTAATGCAGCTTCCTGACTTTCATGCTGTGCCTTCTGTACTTTTGTTCACACGGATTCTACATCACAGCAATCACAAACAAGCCCCACCACGCACCCGATTCTCTGCAAACACCTAATCGTTTCATGTGAAACTAGAAAAGTGTACTTAGTGGAGTGCAGATCTTCGCCAGGTGTGTCTGACTACAGGCCAATCTTTTTTTTTTACCACTGTCCACAAATAAACTATTTTAACCGCCCACAAATGAATGTAAACCATCCCCAAAATGTTGTTTCTCTGCTTTGTTATCATCCATAGGTATAAGTTGTTAGTAGTATAATAAAACCCCTATAAAAATGTTCAGGGAATAAATAATTAAATGTATTATGCTGGCAGAGAAAAAGTCACACTGTGTTCCATAAATGTTCGAATAAATAAACGAAATAAACTCACAAAATGAAGAGCAAAAAGAAAGGAAATATTCTTACAACTATTCTCCTTATTACACAGATAAGACTGTCCACAGACAGTGGACAGAAACTGCCAAAAATATCCCACCTGGGGCGATGTAGCCTACTCTGCTGTGTGTGTAGTTAGCTGTTAGCTTTTAAGTGTTAGCTGTTAGCTGTTAACTCAGACTTGGGCCACATCCGGCCCTTTGCCCGGCCCTGTCCTGCCTGCGTGAGGACAATCGTAAATTATAACATATATGAAAAAGTATATATATATTTTTAAACAGCACCCTTTTCATAATAAAAACAACACCATTGTATTGCGTACATGGTGTACATAACTTTCTAACTGTGTTGCTATTATTTTGAAAAGGGTGCTGTTTTTCTTTATTTACGTATGTGCGCCGCGCGTGAACAGCTACAAGTAATGCAGGCCGGCTAGCCCTCAAAATGTCCGCTCACGCCAAAATAAGAAAGATTGATACAGAATGCCGCGTTTTCAAGAAGACATGGACTACTAAGTATGTATTTACAGAAGTCAAAGGTAAAGCCGTGTTCTTAGTTTGTGGTGTGCAGGTCGCTGTGTTCAAGGATTACAATTTGAGTCGCCGTTCAAGAACTTGTCTGATGAAGAGCGGGAAAAGGAGTCGGGTGCTTTGCTAGCTAAACTGCAAAACAAACAAGGACTTTTTACAAAACATTGCACATCCAGAGATGCAGCTGTCAACACAAGTTATGTCTTATCCCACAAAATCACTAGAAAAAGTAAACGGTTTTGTGACGGAGAGTTTATCAAGGAGTGTTTGGTGGATTCTGCAGCACTCGTATGTCCGGAGAAAAAGGAGGCATTTGAGAAGCCATGCAGTCAATGAGAGGGACAACAACAGGGAGGGATGTGTTCACGGAGGTAAATGCATGTGTGGACAAGTTGGGACTGAAATGGGACAAGCTGGCAGACGTGACAACGGATGGTTGTCCAAATCTGACGGGGAAACATGTTGAAGAGAATGCAGTATGAAGAGACAGACATGAACCCTGAACAGAAATGAGTATTGTTGCATTTATTATACATCAGGAAGTGTTGTGTAAGTCAGTTCTAAAAATTAACCATGTTGTTGATGTTGTAACTAAAATAGTTAACTTGATCAGGGCAAGAGCATTGAATCACAGACAGTTTGTTGTACTTTTGGAGTGCTGGCAGGTGGCTCAGCCTGGACAAAGAGTGTCTGAGAGAAGAGAGTCAAGACTTCTGTGTGAAGAAAGGAAAAGACGTCCCACAGCTTTCAGATGCAGACTGGATGGCAGACCTTGGTTTTGCTGTAGATGTGACTGCACTAATGAATGAACTAAATGTCAAACTGCAATGCAAGGGCCTCTTTGTGCATGAAATGTACAGCGCAGTGAAGGCTTTCATGAGAAAGTTGCAGCTTCTCTCAAGCCAAATGGAGGACAACATTCTCACCCACTTGCCAACACTGAAGGAAGCCACACCATCAGCTAATCACCTCCACAGGTACCATGTTAGAAGCACTGCATGGTGAGTTTTGGAGGCGATTTCAAGACTTTAAAACAGTTGAGAATGAAATGCACATGATTTTTCCCCATTTACATGCAATGTGGATGATGCACCCAGTGATGTTCAGCTCATTGACCTGCAGTCTGACACACTTCTGTCAGAGCACTTTAGGTCAGTCTCACTGCCTGAGTTTTACTCTTCCCTGAAAGAGGAGAACTTTCCACACATGAGGAGACATGCTCAGAAGATTCTGATCCTCTTTGGATCTACCTACATATGTGAACAGACATTCTCAGTGATGAAGTTCAACAAATCCAGATACAGATCCTCTATCACTGATGATCACCTGTCAGCTGTCCTGCGCATATTCACCTCAGACATTCAACCAGATCTCAGTGCACTTGTTCAAGCCCAAGACAGACGGGATGTTTCTCACTGAACAAGTAAAGTGAACTGAAAAACACCAAAAGCACTTATTGCTTTTTGTATAAAGTTGATTACTTGCTTATCTTTACATACTGTAAAACACCTTTTCAGGATTGGTTTGTGAAGATTAACATGTTAAAAATGAAATACTGATGTAATGATTGTTTTTACTGTTTATTACTTCTCTAGGAGTATTTTCCCACTCCACAATTTCATATATTTATTGGAAGAGAATATCCTTATTCTTTTGATTACCAGTCGCAGCTAATCAAAATATATAATGTACTACTTTTTACAATGGGAGAAAATTAATATTGAGCAGAATTAAGTTCAATTTATTATTGATTCGGCCTCCAACACAGCTCGGGCCCCTTGTAAAAATTAATTGCCCACCCCTGTGTTAACTGTTAGCTATTAGCTGTTAGCTGTTAACTTTTAGCTGTTAGTTTTAACTTTTAGCTGTTAGCTGTTAGCTGTTAGCTGTTAGCTGTTAACTTTTAGCTGTTAGTTTTTAACTTTTAGCTGTTAGCTGTTAGCTGTTAACTGTTAGCTGTTAGCTGTTAGCTGTTAACTTTTAGCTGTTAGTTGTTAACTTTTAGCTGTTAGCTGTTAGCTGTTAACTGTTAGCTGTTAGCTGTTAGCTGTTAACTTTTAGCTGTTAGTTTTTAACTTTTAGCTGTTAGCTGTTAGCTGTTAACTGTTAGCTGTTAGCTGTTAGCTGTTAACTTTTAGCTGTTAGCTGTAAACCTTTAGCTGTTAGCTGTTAACTTTTAGCTGTTAGCTGTTAACCTTTAGCTGTTAGCTGTTAGCTGATCACCTGGTGGAGATAATTAATATTATATCAACAATGCGATAATGCTTTGTGTTGACCACTTGCTGCTAAATAACCTCTCATAGTCTCTCCTTGCTGCTATATTAATACTGCTAAACTGCCAGCTTTGCCCTGGCTGAAGCTTGTGTTTCCAGAAGAGAATATTGTCCCAGGGGATTCAAATAATATTTCCCTTTTGAGTTGATATAAACCACTGAGAATAAACAACCCTGCCAAGCCTGTGCAGTGCCCCGGCGGATTGCCCCATGGTAATGAAACACCTTCCCTTTCCTCTTGCCGTCGTCCTATAATGCCAAGCATATCAGGATATCTCGCTTTTTCATATACTTTCTTGTTATTCAGAGATTATAGGATCACCGTATCAGTATGATATCAGGACTTGACAGCATTAAGTTATTCCACCCACTCTATGTGGAAAACCTGACATTATACAGCTAAATGATGTGGCACACTGTGGGCTGCAGTTTTGTAGATAAACTTGAAAGAGATGGCTGTGTAAGGACAATAACTTTTGTTTCTTTCTTTTTTTTAAAGTTTGACAGCGGTGGTAAACACCCACTCAGTGTTTGTTACAGATTCCTATCTGTCTGGTGGCAAATCAGATCGAGAGTCAACGTGACTTTGTACCTTCACAATCCTCCTTCAACCTAAAGAAACAAATCCAGTGGAGAGTTAGTCATTAACTCCAAATATACTACAAGAGCTTTAAAAGCCAGATGGTTAGTTGAAAGACAATCTGAGATGAAAAGTTGCGTTCTTTGATTGGACCAGTTAGGAGAGAGATGAGCGGGGAACAAGTGGCTCACCCTGGGAGTTACAGAAATGTGTTTCTGCTTTAAGCCTGCACTAATGTTTTCTTTGAGAACAGACATAAGTATCTTGGATGTTTATTCCTCTCCACTGAATCCATAAAACAGTGTTATGCAACTACTGAACAAGCTAAGTTCATCAAACTGTCCAAGCAGTGATGAACATGTGGGCTGCTGTGAATCAGAGTGAGATGATCTTATTGCTGCTTCTTCTGGCAGAAGAGTGAGACGCTGCTCTTCCTGCCATCAGTCCCTCCTGCACATCTGAGTGGCTTGTTGAATCTTATGTTTTATGACTGTGTTGTCTTCACAGTTTGTGTGTTGGACGTAAGATATGCAAGTGCACAAGCACTGAAATAGTGAGTTTGTCATGATAAGTGTGGATCTTCTAAAGTATACCTTTTGTAGTGCAGAACGGGTGCAGGGATAGTAACACAAAGAGGTAGTAAAAAGACTCACTTTGGAGGACACACTTGATTTGTCTAACTGAGACTGCTGAAGCGTCATATTGGCTTCCGATAAAGTTTGGAATGGATTTTTGCACAGAGTCCCATCACTTACATTGGAAATACATTAGGAATGGATCTCGTAATGGCCACGATGAACAGGAGGAATGATAATAGCGAGCTGTTTCAATGACGTTTTGGTTGATAAGTTGTGAACTTATCCTTTGACGTGAAATCAAATTTGAATCACTGGTACCAATAAAGAAATAGAAATTGCCACTTCTACCTGCTGTACAAGTGCAGACTGTTTTCTCTCATGCAGGACTCATATCTTCATAATGTGTTTGCAGCACTCTGTATTTTGTGTCATATTTCCCCCATCAGGCCCGTGCTGAGTTTTTGTAATAAGAGTTCTTTGACGATGAAACATTTCGCAAGCTTACAAATATTTCCCATCTTCTTCTTCTTCTTCTTCTTCTTCTTCTTCTTCTTCTTCTTCTTCTTCTTCTTCTTCTTCTTCTTCTCCTTCTTCTTCTTCTTCTTCTTCTTCTTCTTCTTCTTCTTCTTCTTCTTCTTCTTCGTGCTCTTCCTGTGTATTTGTTGCTGATCTAAGAAAAGACAACAAGAACAAAAGCCAAGCAGCAACTAAAATCCATTGAGCAGCAGGTTACCTCTCTCCGCGCCAACCACGCTGTCAGCTAATTGCTGCTGACATTTTGCCCGTGTTTTTTTCAATCAACACCATTCTGATGCATCGCTTTCTTTTGTTTCTTCACAGAAAGGGGAAAATGGTTTAGAAATGCCATCCTCTCCGCCGTCCGCCGTGTGTCTCGATATTCGACGAAATTGTGCAATTATCACACCGTTTGTTTTGACAGCACTGAGCAGTTTCCTGAATGCAGCATTTATGTCTGATTCCCTTGAGGGGGAAGTCAACAGGTCATAAAGGACAAATGCCAAATATAATCAGTTATAATTCAAGCGTAAATATGAGAAACACAGGAACCTGAGTGCCGATCCCCCCGTCTGGTTAGCTTTCACAGTTCTAATAATAGAACAAGAATCACATCTACTTGAGATGAGCATTGATTTGAAGCATCTGTAGCTCGTTCTTTCATTAGTAAATCATTTACTCAGATTAAACTATTTCTTAAATAGAAATTATTGATTGGAGGTTCTTGCCAATCTGTGCAACGTTGGTCGGCTTCAAGCGATGCAGAGGCTGCCTGTGTCCCCGCATAATTAAAATATTCTCACACCTCTGTCACGCTCTGATGATGGGCAGCTGCTATCAGAGAAGGACCTGAGCGCTGCTTAAAGATGGAGCAATTCATTTACTCTGAGCACCTCTGAACACAACTTCCTATTGATTGAGACAAACCACATGGCTGATGGATTCTGTGCGTTTTATTTGGGTTTCAATGACACAGACAAAGGGTTGCTTCGGCGAGTGATGGATCACCGTGTATAGAAAGCTACACCCCTGTTTCTGTTGCCTAAACGCAACTAGAGTCGATTGATGGCTATGAAGTGGATTCCGATGTCCTTTCAGCGGCTCTTGGATTTGTTGTCTTTGATTGCATCTCTACACATTCTTTATTCTGGATGTCCAGCGCTGCGTGAAAAGCACATAAACAGGGGGTATCTAATCCCTGCTGTTATTCTAAGGCTCAACAATCCTGAATCCAAAGTAAATGTCCCCCAGTGGGACCCTGGATCACAGCCTTAGACTGGGAAATGGAGAAACGAGCACTGATAATGTCTCAGTGCAAACACACTTTATTGCTTGGTTAGGAAAACACATTTCTATCCTCTACCTTATTTAATCCAATCAATATGGAAAGTCATCAATGTCCAAGTCAAGAACCAGTGTTGTCACAAAACGTCAACTGTGGTTCAGCAAACTCAAGTTCTGCAGCTTTGCCTTGATGCTAACGTCCCACCTTCAGCGTTAGTCGTCTTGTTCACGGCCTCCAGAGACACATATTGATTGGAATGTCCTGCGGCGTCAGAGATGAGAATATTTCATTTGCTGATATTCTGCTTCAAGCGAAACTCTACAGTGTTTAATATCCACACAGGCTGCATGCACAGAATACTATGGGATGCCTTTATTAGGTTTCCACTCTTTTTAACAGACAAGAGCAGGAACAACATGAAAGAAAAACTATGACGTGTACGTTCTTTAAAATACGTATTTAAAGTGTTCCGGGTCATGAAACTGTTTCATGTTGGTGCCACCAATTCTGCACTCGGGTGCCATTTAACGAGTGCAGAAGAAGAGAGCCTTTTTGTTTTAGGTATTCATTTGAGGAATACCTTATCATTTAAGTCTCGAGCTTCACGTCATGATTTGTTCGCCAAGTTCTCCGCCTCAATCAAGTGTAAAACATGTACTTGCTTCCTAGGACCACAATAGTTCAGCTTTATTTTACTCCTAGTTCTCCTTAATTGTTTTATGAATGACTTATTTTGCACATTTTTATTCCTCATGCTCTCGAATTGTCTTACATTTTCTTTATTGTCTTAAATAGTTTTTGTAGTCTTAAATGACATGTAAGGTTTATGCTCTTAACTCTATACTTGCCTGAGGTGTTTTATCTTCTTACGTGTATTTATGCTGCTGTTCTCTACCTTGTCAAACTTTAACAAATGAAACTGAAACTTAACTCTTTGTTTTATTTCCGAAAGTTTTAAATGTGCATACAAACAGGGACCTGGAAGGACAGCACTGAAGCAGCTTCACAGAATTCAGCCATCTTTAAACTGCTTATTTACACCTCTGCTTCTCCATCTGTGACGTGTTAAGATGTCTGCTGTTCTGTTGAGTGTAGAATCAGCTGTCTGTGTTGGTCGCACCTGTCGGCTTATCTTCCAGGTGACTCCCGTGTGCAGGCTCTAAAGCTTCTCTCATGTTCTTTGTAAAAAGACTCTTTCCATGCACTTTGTGGTTTGTGCTTATCGTTTGCTCTGCAAGCCATTCATGAAACCATCAATTTGGCGAAAAGAAAGAAACAACTAAATTGCAACCTTCCCTCTGGCCACACTTACTGGGTTTGGCTGCGTTGGAAGCAAATGACTGGTCATGTTGGCTGTTGAAGAGAATGGAGGAGATACGTCCTCTACCGGCTGCTCATCACACGCAAATCCCAAACTCTGTCATCCAGAAAGACAAAACAAGTTGTTGCTACTCCATGCATACTCCATATTCTTAACGTTGTGTGGTTTTTGGTTCATATTTGTATTTATGTTACTTGAAAATATATATATTTTAAACCATATTCTTTAATTGTATCTCTAGTTTTGGAGAGGTTCTGTCCCTGACTTTGAACAGGTGGTGCTTAAAACGAAATGAATCTTTACCTGCGCAGATCTAATAATCAGCTCCCGTGTAAAATACAGAGCATTTCATCGGTAATGACCGAGGGGAGAGCAGAGGGCAGAGCAGCGATCTGCCTGCGTTCACACACACACTTTTAGATACCAGATACCGAGTCCCCTCGAGCGTGCTCCTCCTTCAAGTCAGTCATTTTTGATTTTCCTGATGAGCCCCGAAGTTCATCAGTCAGACATCTCAGCTTACGAGTTCTGTCAGGAGGAACACACACACACACACACACACACACACACACACACACACACACACGCCTTTGTTAACTGGCCTGTATTGACTGTCGTCCTCCTAGTTGTGTTCGTGTTTTGTTTATTGCAATAACAATAAAAAGGTGGAGCAGCTGACGGAGCGTCGCTGTGTCAGGAGAAGTGTGATCTCAGCTTTCAGAACGCGTTTGAGAAGCGTTAGTAAAATAATAACTTCTTATCACAGGTGTTTAAAGCCCAGAGAGGTACCAAGCAGTGCAAGTCTCCCAGCACTCAATATATATTTTATACATTTATGAATGTGTTGATACCGACCTGAAGCGAGCAGTAACAAGCGTTTATAAAACTAAACACAATACAGAGTCACGAGTGTAATTCTGCTCAGAAGTGTAACAAGAGATTGTATGGCATTACTCTCACAGCGACAGGTTTATAACTGTGGATCCCATATGGGCAGAGCACTAAACCATATCTATTATTGAAGCGTGAGGGAGAATTTTTAGAGCACTCTGAATTCCAGCCATATTCATAATTAATATTTAAATCCTTCTTGGTCCCCACTACATATTCAGATCTCATTTACTGTCATCCATGCAGACTCGCCGCCTTCATCCTGCAGGAATCAGGTCTCAATTAATGTTCTTATCCAGATTTGGGAGAGGATTTAAAAGCAAAGGTGCTTGGCGGTGACCATGGAAACACGCAGTAGTGGCAATCTGTGTGTTCTTACACAGACATTGGAATCATTTAATCGTGTGGCAGCGGTTGTGCGGCTCTCTGCTATCATTGGGATCACATGTTGCCTTGCAGAGCATGTTTTATCAGAGCTGTGTTAGGTACAGCCGCACACGCTCCATCTACTACGACTGCGTGCTTACATATTTCTTTGCGACAAATTGATTGTTGCAAATACTGATGGAGGTGTTCAATTTTCTGCCTGGTTTGTCTTTTCACAGAGGTCTGACTTTGTATCCGTACCCTTCCTGCACTGCAGAGGAGAAACTCCACACACAGCCGATGTCTGTCAGAGGAGATAGTGTTGCAACTGTATAGAAAAATGAAAAAATAAGGGGGGGGGGGGGGGGGAGCTTCAATCATTCATCACCTCTCCCTGCACCAGTGTCACAGGGGTGGGGATTCAGAACTCAAAGAACAAGGTTCAGGGATGCTAAAGCTGCAGAAACAGAAGGCGACGCTTTTGGTGATTTGTCACATTTTCTGCACGGTAGACATAATTGTAAAGTGCTACAGTTTGGCTGTAAACACACGATCAGAAGTGTCAGAAGTGTGTTTGTTTTGTTCCTGAAAGAACTGCTTCTGTTGCCATGAGCAAAGCAGAAACTTTCAAAAAAGAAAACAACAGCAAAATGAAAGAGAACAGAAAAAGTAAAAGTAAAAGTTAAATAAGAAAGTAAAATGAAGTCCTGTGTCATTTATTATGCAACACAAAGAAAAGCACATCAGATCGGCTAATTGAGCCGCCATTAAGTGTGGACGTAAATCTTTATTAAAATGTTTTGTTGTTTCTAAATCACAAGAGTTTCTTTTCCCCCATCTGCTACGTGTTAGAGGATGTAGGGCAAAGCAGTGATGTGGATGCATTATTTAACATAAGCAAATGTTATACAGTTGATTTAATTATGAATTGAAGGGGGTGCATATTGTTCTCTCTCTCTCTCTCTCTCTCTCTCTCTCTCTCTCTCTCTCTCTCTCTCTCTCTCTCTCGTACACCTCGGGGTTAGACAAAGAAGACTCTGCAAACAAGAGTTGTGATGCTGCGGCTGCTTCTCAGGACACTGCCTTAAAGCTCCGACACAAACCATCAAGTCCATCCAAACAAGTAAAGTGATACACACTGCTCTACTATTGTTTAGCTCTTTGATATAGCTGCAGAAGAAGGAACAATATTTTAATAGTTTGGCACTTATTGCACCAGATGAGAGACGTCCTGAACATGAAGAAATAACACAGAAACTGTCAAATATTTAAAATTCACAGCTTCTTGTGAATTTGAGACACAGAAGACAACCTCAATGTTTTTGCGAAGCATAAATCTATAACTGAGCTAAAGTAGTATCTCGACCAAACATACACATAACGTCGGCGCTGACATTGCCTGTGAAGGATATCGGAAGCAGAGGAGACGAGTAAATCCTTCACCTCAAAGGCATTCAGCCAGTTTGTTTAGATAAACACAGAGTAAACAGGGGACTAATAGCAAGGCTGTGTGGCGCACCACCAACAATGGTGCCAACTTAGTAGAAGCCTGCAGGGAGCTTCTCCAGGAAGGAGATATGAGAGCAGTGCACACACTGTACACTTCAGTATGCAGAGGTTAACTTGAGGATGTTTATCCTTCCCACAGGTGCTGTGGAGGCAGCGACACACACACACACGGCACCGCACTAAATACACTGATGATCCTTCAAGCGGAGTCGATCGATATCTTTTTATGACAAATAAAGTGTGATGATGTGAAAGTGAACTTTACAGAGTATTATCACCAAACTCTCCGCGGCATAGTTACAGTTACCAGGACGCAGTTACACTGCACACGACCTGCTCAGCACCAAGCAGACGCAGTTACACTGCACACGACCTGCTCAGCACCAAACAGACGCAGTTACACTGCACACGACCTGCTCGGCACCAAAGAGACGCAGTTACACTGCACACGACCTGCTCGGCACCAAAGAGACGCAGTTACACTGCACACGACCTGCTCGGCACCAAGAGACGCAGTTACACTGCACACGACCTGCTCGGCACCAAAGAGACGCAGTTACACTGCACACGACCTGCTCGGCACCAAAGAGACGCAGTTACACTGCACACGACCTGCTCGGCACCAAAGAGACGCAGTTACACTGCACCGACCTGCCTCGGCACCAAGAGCGCATACTGCACACGACCTGCTCGGCACCAAAGAGACGCAGTTACACTGCACACGACCTGCTCGGCACCAAGAGACGCAGTTACACTGCACACGACCTGCTCGGCACCAAGCAGACGCAGTTACACTGCACACGACCTGCTCGGCACAAACAGACGCAGTTACACTGCACACGACCTGCTCGGCACCAAACAGACGCAGTTACACTGCACACGACCTGCTCGGCACCAAACAGACGCAGTTACACTGCACACGACCTGCTCGGCACCAAACAGACGCAGTTACACTGCACACGACCTGCTCGGCACCAACAGACGCAGTTACACTGCACACGACCTGCTCGGCACCAAGCAGACGCAGTTACACTGCACACGACCTGCTCGGCACCAAGCAGACGCAGTTACACTGCACACGACCTGCTCAGCACCAAAGAGACGCAGTTACACTGCACACGACCTGCTCAGCACCAAGCAGACGCAGTTACACTGCACACGACCTGCTCAGCACCAAGCAGACGCAGTTACACTGCACACGACCTGCTCAGCATCAAGCAGACGCAGTTACACTGCACACGACCTGCTCAGCATCAAGCAGACACAGTTACACTGCACACAACCTACATGCTCCCCGGTCTGTACTGTGTATATTTGAGTGGTAACACATTGTTTATCCACATGCAAGGTGAAGTGAAGCACACATACATGAAGATGCACAACACTTACACTGAGCACACTTGATGTGCTAATGCACACTCTAACTTTGCAGTTTTATATCTCAGTCAACCTGAACACATTCTACTTGAAGAAGAAGAGAACTAAGAGGCTCTGGCGCACTGAAGCTCCAGTTTTTGCCTCACTATCAGCGTACGACTGCTTTTGAAGTGAGTTGAAAGAACTTAAATCCGATGACGACTGGGTGCAAACTGCGAGTGGAAACACAGCAAACCTAATGAGGAGGCTTTTATTTCACTTTCCCTCCAAAACAGCCGTCACACAGATAATGATTGTTTCCATCGTACTTGCATGAATTGAATATTATTAGAAGTTGAGGGTTGAAGGAGAAAAAAGTTTAAAATCTTCAAATAATAATCTTATTGAAGAATAAATGCATCAAACGCATATCTGACAACGAAAAGCAACAATGTTTTGATTTCTACAACGTATTCTTCTCTCACTCTTCCACAAGGGACGTTTGTAACGTTCAATGCATCTGTAGCACCTGAGTGGCAGGTACATAGGATTATTCAAAGCTCTGTTGTCTTAACACTCGTCTGTAGCGTTGCACCTGGGGGGGGGTTGTTCACATGTGCAGCATCTACATGTTGAAATAACGTCATTCTGAGCGCAGAGGAAACAAGACGGGGCCGTCGAGTTCAACACAAGAGTAGCAGCTCTCTGGCCTGAGGACACGGGAACTTAATTACGCACGTATTAGGCCACTTATGAGGAAATGAAAGCTGCTCTGCTTCTCATCACATCACTTTGCTATTTGTGTGTTTTGCAGCGTATATATTTGTACGCTATCATTCAAGCAGTCCATTCTTTTTCCCGTTCAGAGCAGATGTGACTTCCTGTACAAACCTTCCACCTGGTCGGGTAGCTTTCCTCTTACATGTGTGAACTCCCTGTGACCTTTAACCTTTGTAAACGAAAAGGTTGTTCACGCTCACTAATATTAACTGAGCTGTCTTTGACTGCAGGAAGGCCAAACACTCTTTGGTGCATTGCCACATTTTCTGAAAGCAACATTAACCAAAACTGTCCTTAGACTGCACAACCTTCTCATCATTTCCTAATTCCACACCCCAAGCCATGACTCGAAGCCGTAGACATCAGAGTCCCAAATCTTTCATTTTACCAAACGACATTTCTCAAAACGACACGCTGCTTTATATTGCATGGCGGAGAGAGGGGGCGAGGGGAAGATGGAGGACAAAGGTGCAAAGAAGGAGTTTGGTAGGCAGAGTGTAGAAGCAAAACCATAGACAGCTGAGAGTCAGTGGTGCTAATGTGGGGTCTGAGTGTGTAACCTCACTCTCAGTGCGCTCTGATTAAAGAATGATTTATAGGCCTGCTGCAGAGCCCTCTCAGCAATCCGTCTCCTCAATGAGATTTTTCTCCCTTTCGAGGGGTTTGGTAAATCAAGCCATGTTGGAGAGGATCTCGGGTGGACAATGTCAATGTGTTACTGAGAGGGATCCATTAAATGCTATAATCATGAAAGCATGGAAGGGTTCACAGGTGCTTACAGACACACATTCGTCACATACAGTGTTGGTCCTGACTCCTTCAGTGGAATAAATCAGTGTATGGAGACATGTATGCATCCATCATTCCCACAGACATCATCAGACTATTCTTAGTCTCTCGGCTTTACTGTTCATTTGCATATGAAGATTTGAGATGTGTTTGATAATGAGAGTATTTCTCTCTGCGTTCATGCTGTAATGTTTATACAGTGTTCACTGACAGTTATACACTGCGGAGAACATGATGCTTTTTGTTTATTGTTGAGACATTAAAGTCTAGTCAGCAGCTCAATGTTAATGTCAATGTTAGAGCTACGACACTATCTGTATCTGTGTCTGTATCTGTGTCTGTATCTGTTTAACCAACACAAAGTATCTGTCTCTGTATTCAGTTACACTGCACACGACCTGCTCATTCAGATAGAAGATCAGAACTGGGAGTGTTTTATACCAGAAGTCCGGTTAAATCGAACAAATGTTGTATTTTCTAAACTAAAATTCTTTGGCAACGACATTGTTGTGCCTTCAAAGCATCACATTGATTTAAATATATTCCTACATACTCATACTGTACTTTTCATCTCTGTCTCTCTCTCTGTCTGTCTCTCTCTCTCTCTCTCCTCTCTCTCTCTCTCTCTCTCTCTCTCTCTCTCTATCTCTGTCTCTCTCTCTCTCTCTCTCTCTCTCTCTCTCTCTCTCTCTGTCTCTCTCTCTGTCTCTCTCTCACTCTCTCTCTCTCTCTCTCTCTCTCTCTCTGTCTCTCTCTCTCTGTCTCTCTCTGTCTCCTCTCTCTCTCTCTCTCTCTCTCTCTGTCTCTCTGTCTCTCTCTCTCTCTCTCTCTCTCTCTCTCTCTCTCTCTCTCTCTCTCTCTCTCTCTCTCTCTCTGTCTCTCTCACTCTCTCTCTCTCTCTCTGTCTGTCTGTCTCTCGGTGCATGCTGGGAGTTCGGTTGTGTGAGTGAGACGCTGAGCGGGTGAGATTTCGATACTTTCTTTTTCTTTCTTTATTTAATAATGGGTTTGATTTAACTTAGTTCATTGGTGACAGTTTGATTTAGTTTACTTTTTGGTGCGTTTTGCTGGATAGTCGGGTTTTTTCTCCTGCCGGTGTTCTGCTGGCCGGCGTCTGATGTCATGGCAAATGGAGACTATACCAAGCTCACGAGGAAGCACGGGATCAAAATATCAGCCGGCTTCCCGTGTAGCATTGAGGAGATCGGGTTAGCTGTGGGAGACAAGGTCGGACATGGCAGTGTGAAGTCTCTGGCACGAATGAACGGGGCAGTTGTCATCTTCCTGGACCAGGTGGAGCGGGTGCACCGCGTCATCGAGACAGGTATTACGGTGAGCGGAGTGTTTGTGCAGGTGATGCCACTCACTCTGCCCGCAACCAAAGTTGTAATATCAACTGTCCCTCCGTTCATAACTGATGAGTTTCTCAGCAGAGAACTATCCAGACACGGGAAAGTTGTTTGAGCCAAAAAGAGTCTGGCCTCATTGAGCAGGAGGTTTATAGATTAAAAAAATTTGTGCTTAGAGTAAAAAAACAAATAAACATATACACATTGATGTCCTTTTTTTACAGGAGACGCACAGCGACGGCTTTAACGAGATAGACTGGAGGAGGGAGTGGGAGGGGGAAGTCATTTTAAGCCACAACACATCTCTTAGTGGAGGAGATGTGTCTTCTCCAAATCTTTTACTCCATGTAATGCTCCAAATGCTTTTTTAGATCGGAACCACGCAGAGCCGCATCCAGCGTCCCAGCATGTTCTGAGGCAGCTGGTCCGCTCTCATGGTCTGGTGGATGTATGGCGGAGGATGAACGCAGAGGCTAAACAATACACATGGTCCCATTGCAGAGAAAATAGGATTTCCTCTGCCAGGTTAGATCGTATTTATTGTTTTAAACATCATTTTAACATTTTTAAAATGTGTAATATTATACCTGTTGGTTTTACAGATCACTCTTTGCTTTTATGTAATGTTTTTATTAGAAATGTGTTGCCAAGAAGCGCGTACTGGCACTTTAACTCAGTTTTAACATTTGATAAAAAATTTAGAGAAGCTTTTATTTATTTCTGGAGTGTTTTTAGGCAGAGGAAGGGTGATTTTAACAGTCTTAGGCAGTGGTGGGACCATGGTAAGACTGAAATAAAAATGCTTTGTCAGCAGCACACCCTCAATGTCACACATGACATCACCAGATCTATGAAAGACCTGGAGGGTGATATAGTGGAACTAGAACAAATCAGTGAGTCCACAGGAGATCGAGGATATATTGAAATCCTCAAAGTAAAAAAAATGGCATTAGCCGACCTGCTAGACGTTAAAGTCCAGGGCGCACTGGTCCGGTCCCGGTTCCAAAACGCCACCGAAATGGATGCTTCATCTAGCTTCTTCTTCGGCCTGGAGAAGAAGAACGGACAGAAGAGGGTAATCCACTCACTGGTCTCAGTCACAGGGCAAGAAATAACGGAACCAAGCCAGATTAGAACACGTGCTGTGAGTTTTTATTCCTCCCTATACTCGAGTGAGTATGAGGGGGAGGAAACGCTTTTAGAGGGGTTTTTAGGGGGACTACCTCAGGTAGCAGAGGAAACCAACTCACAGCTGGAGGGGCCGTTGACTACACGGGAGCTACAGGCTGCTCTGCAGAAAATGCAAGGACGGCGGGCTCCCGGTATCGACGGCCTCACTGTTGAGTTTTTTAAAGCATATTGGGACATTTTAACAACAGATCTTTTAGATGTTTTTAACGAGAGTCTGGCCTCTGGTTCCATGCCGATGTCCTGCCGCAGGGCCGTGATAACGCTCCTGCCCAAGAAAGGAAACTTGCAGGACATCGGAAACTGGCGCCCTGTGTCTTTGCTGTGTGTGGATTACAAGCTTCTGTCCAAGGCTCTGGCCACCAGGCTGAGGGGGGCTATGGAGCAGGTCATCAACCGGGACCAGACCTACTGTGTGCCCGGCAGGTCCATGGTAGACAATGTCTACCTAATTCGAGATGTTCTCCAGCTCATTGGGCTTTGATACTGGTCTAATTTCTCTAGACCAGGAAAAGGCCTTTGACCGCGTTGAGCACAACTTCCTCTGGAAAGTAATGGAGAAGTTTGGGTTCAGCGCTGGTTTCATAGGCAAGATCAAGGTGTTGTACAGTGAAGTTGAGAGTGTGCTGAAGTTTAATGGTACTCTGTGTGCTCCTTTTAGAGTGTGTAGAGGGGTCCGGCAGGGCTGTGCTCTGTCGGGGATGCTCTATGCGCTCTCCCTGGAACCTCTCCTCTGCAAAATACGCTCCAACCTACAAGGTCTGGTTTTACCTGGTTTTAATAGCAGATTTGTTTTATCTGCATACGCAGATGATATTATTGTTTTTATTAAAAGCCAGAGAGATGCGGACATTTTAACAGATATAGTAGATAGTTTTAGTGTAACATCGGCAGCGAAGGTAAATTGGAAGAAAAGTGAGGCCCTCGCTGTCGGGGAGTGGCGTGGCGGTCTCCCAGTTCTTCCCCAGAGCCTCAACTGGAGAACTGACGGCCTGAAATATCTTGGCGTGTTTTTAGGAAAAGAAATTATTGTCCAGAAGAACTGGGAGAACGTCACAGAAAAGATTCAGGGAAAGCTTTCCAAGTGGAAGTGGCTGCTCCCTCAGATGTCTTTTAAAGGTAGGGTTTTGGTTTTAAACAACCTTGTAGCATCCCAATTGTGGCACCGTCTGACCTGTTTAGACCCTCCCTCAGGCCTTTTAGCAAAACTACAGAAAGAAATGGTGGACTTTTTTTGGGATGGTCTACACTGGGTGCCACAGGGGGTGCTGTTTTTATCCAGAGAGGAGGGGGGACAGGGCCTTGTCCACCTAGCCAGCCGAACAGCCACTTTTATACTTCAGTTTTTACAAAAATATCTTACCGGCCCGGCTGATTTGGTGTGGAGAGATGTGACCAGCTGCATTCTCAGACGTGTAAATAACCTGGGGCTGGATACTGCTCTGTTTTTAACTGATTCTAATTTTTTAAAGTTAAATGGGCTGCCTCCGTTTTATCAGGGTGTTTTTAAGTCTTGGGCCCTTTTTAATCATAAAAGGTGTCCAATGTCGGACTCTCTGCACTGGTTGTTGAAGGAGCCTTTGATTTACAGAGCCAGGCTGGACGTCAGCAGCAGCAGCACACCCAGCCTGATGGTGGCACTCTGCAGGTCCAAAACCCTGTGCTTGCAGCAACTGGTGGATGCAGTGGGGCCGGCGCTGAGTGATGCCCGAGCCCTGGGCTTTCTGCTGGGTCTGACCTCCGCTCGAGTGGCCGAGAGGATTCTGGAGCTGTGGAGCCAGAGGCTATCTGGGAAGGAGAAGAGCCTAATAAAAGACTACAGTGACGGGAAGGCTTCTCCAGACCCAGCAGACCCTTTTCCAGAGATCAACCTGAGCCCAGGGCTGGGAGTACTGACCGGTCCCCTGCTCAAGGTCACTAACCCGGCAGGACTGACGCTGCACAGAGCTGACAAAAAGACTCTATATACGAACTGTGTAAAAAGCATCCACAAGAAAGGCCTGTGCAGCAGACCCTCCACTGTGTGGAGTAACAGACTGGGTGGAGGAAGTGGACCAAGCCCACAGTGGGGGTCTTTTTACAAACCTCCCCTCAAAAAGCGGACAGCCGACCTCCAGTGGAGGATTTTACATGGTGCCGTCGCTTGTAACGCTTTTATCTCTGTCATTCATCCTGCTGTTTTTAACAAGTGTCCTTTCTGCAACTTACGTGAGACTGTATTCCATGTTTTTACTGAGTGTAAGAGACTCACAGAGTTTTTCTCTCTTTTAACATTGGTTTTTAGTCTTTTTAACGTAGTTTTTACCGAGAGTGTTTTTATCATGGGAGCTGCCTACAAAAAAGACAACAAAGAAAAGTGGCAGCACCTAAATTTCCTCTCGGGAGAGGCAAAAATGGCGATTTACATTAGCAGAAAAAACAGAGTTGAGAACAGAGAGGGGCAGGAGGCCAAGACAGTGTGGCTCTGTAATATCAGGGCAAGACTCTGGCTCGATTTTAGGTTTCACAAACATACCGGGGATCTCGACACTTTTAACGTTGGTGTTTTAAAAATATTATCTGCACTGTGAATAATGAATGTTTACACTTTACACAGGTTTTTATTGGATAATTTTTATATATTTATAGAATTGTTATTTATAAATATATATTTTTTGATATGATAATATGATTTTTCGTTACACTTTATTAGTAAACTGTTTGTTTTAAGAATATGTAAATAAAGTGTTTTTGAAAAATCAAATCTCTCTCTCTCGCTCTCTCTCTCTCTCTCTCTCTCTCTCTCTCTCTGTATGTCTCTCTCTCTCTCTTTCTTTCTCTCTCTCTGTTTATGTCTCTCTCTCTCTCTCTCTCTCTCTCTCTCTGTTCATGTCTCCCTCTCTCTCTGTCTCTCTCTCTCTCTCTCTCTCTATCTGTTTATGTCTCTCTCTCTGTTTCTCTCTGTCTCTCTCTCTGTCTCTCTCTCTCTCTCTCTCTCTCTCTCTCTCTCTCTCTCTCTCTCTCTCTCTCTCTCTCTCTCTCTCTCTCTGTCTCTGTGTGTCTCTCTAAATGGTAATGTCAACATTAGAGGTGTACAGAGACGTCATTATCTGTATCTGTGTCTGTATCTGTTCAACCAACACAAAGTATCTGTCTCTATATTCAGATAGAAGATCAGAACTGGGGGACCAACTGACTGACTGACCGACAGACCCCATAGAGCCATGCTGCATTAAAACCTACTTCTAACTATTGTCAAGCATTCTGTTGAAATGAGTGTCAGTAACTAAAGAGAATAATATTTTGCACAACGATCAAGTTAAATGACACTACACTACACATTTTGATTTGTGTTGGAAACAGAAAAGATAAGCACTCAATAATAGACAAAAAATAGCTTGACAAGATGGATATTTCACTTCAGCTCTGAAGACTTGTGCACAGCAGCAGAACAGCGGCAGCACTGATGGTGGGAAGTCACTGCAGAGCGCCGTGACACGCCCATCAATCATCAACAAATCATCAGCAGACTGAATCCTATCCATCCAACGGTGTCATGAGGCCATTCGTCTAAAGCGTGTCCAAAGTGCAACAGTTATTGCAACAATGAATAGCTTTTCATTTCCATATTATCTCTAAAGTGTACAATGTGTTTGAATTTAGGTCACAATATGAAATTTAAAGTACCTTCCTCTTGATTATGCTGCATTCGAGTTTGTATTCCAGCGGATGTGACCTTTTTATTAACCAAAGCACACAATGGCTCCGTGTGATGTTTCCCAATTATCTCTTCTTGTTTACCACAATAACATTAATTAGAATGCACTGTATTTACATAACCCAGAACAAATAAGCCATCGAGCTAAACCTATTATGTAGCTTGTGTGGAAATAATGACTTAACCTACTGTTGCCGTCGTTATAATGTAGATACATCCAGGAACAAACGAGCAGGATTACTGACGTAAAACATGTTTTTATTATCAAAGATGTAGTATGTAAATAGAATATAGACACCTTGACAAGTGAAATACCTGCAGGCAATATCCTAAAGTATTACATAAAGCATCACATGTTGCATTTGTATATACAAGTAGGTAGCTTAGTGCATACTGGTAGGACTTAGTGTAAAAGGGTTAGGGTTAGGGTTAGACTCACTCTACAGTTTATGTCCTTCAACATTGGTAAACTTTGTTTCACGCCTTCAACGTGACTCTTTGATTTAGTCAAAAGCAACGTAAACAAAGTCACACGAAGACGTTTCTGCTGCATGTGTGCTTCACTCAATATTTTTCACATTTGGCCTTTAACAATGTAGCCCACGTACAAAACTAACCTGCCTGAATAACAGTGATTAAATTTGGCAGACAGCTCGCTCGTTATTATGGCACAAGGAGAGGGCAGTGGCAGAATACTTGAAGGTGCTTAACAGAGTCACAGAACACAACATTTCTCTCTGCTGATTAGCTTACGTATGTCGAGCAGAGGAGCAGCGGCCATGATTATTCCTGAGGATGACAGAGGCTACAAGTTGGAGCCGTGCTGACTCTATTAATGTCGGGCGAGCCGTGTCATTTCATGTGTTTAGCACCATTTCCCCAGTTGCGTATTCTATCTGAAGTGAAATCACGTTTCAGCTGAAAAGACCTGCCCTTGACCATTACACGGAGTACATTATACGGGGTGAAGACCACAAAGGTCTCAGAACGGACAGAAAGCGAGTTACACTATCTCTGCACAGCTCATCCTGTCACATCGCAGCATTGCGTCCACGTGATCAACCATCGTGCATGGATACGAACAGGCCTGCAAAGATTATGTCTCAAATATATAATCTTTTTTCTTCTGGATTAAGTACGTGTAGCTCTCTGCGACAGAGCTATCTCCCTGGAAAAAGTGCCAATTATAATATTAAAGCTGTCTCTACCAGTGACCTTTTTGCATTTGCTCTGTATGCTATTACACTCAATCAAGAAAGGTCACCGGTGGACGTGGGTCTCATGCAAAAAAAAAACCGTTTTTTTTCATCTTGTGTTTGTACAATTTGGATTTTATCACTGACGCACACACATGTGACTTTGCAATGGATTTGGTGTTTGATATGACCACGTGTTGTACTGTGTGCAGCACGTTGTAGAGTACGTGTGTAACGGCTCCACAGCTCTCTGTGCTGATCGTAATCTATCTGAAGTGTCATGTTTGGTAGGTTGTGTAAAACATAACAGATGGAAGGTATTTTTGGTTTCATTTTCTTGAGATTAAGATTTGTTCGCACGATAAAAGAAAGCAGCAGAAACACCAAAACAAAAGAAGCAGGTCAGATTAAAAGCATTATAAGCAAATACAAAAGTCATATAATCAAAGTTAGTGTGTGTGTGCTATTTATTTTCAGTTTGAAAGAATCCATATTAAATATTCAACATACATAACTGCTGTTTAGTTTTTTATTTAAGTGCCGACTGAGACATTTATGACAACATAAAAAGTGGGTTCATTTAATATTCGGAAATTAAATGAACAAATTAAACATGTGCATCTTTAGTGTTTAGTATAAAATACATGCACTTATTGCACTATTTTTGTTCTGATGTAATAAATCAGTAAAGCTCTTTTTGACAGCTTATATGCAGTGTACAGTAAATCTTATCTGTGGCTGCACAGCTCTGAAGGATTGCGCCTGCTTTGCATAATCATATCAGTGTTTGAGAAGGGAGCCCCCTGGTGGGCGAACTCTGAACTTCTCCTGTCAAATAAAAATGAAGAGCATTATAAATAGGCAGCACGTCTCGTCCTCTTTTATCTCTATACAGGCTGTCAGATAGTACAAACATTCACTCACAACATGTAGTGATGGCACACAAAGACATATTCAGATGTGCTCAGATGTTGGCTTCATGTCGGCGTCATGTTCTGCATCACATGTTGTGGTTGGTGTTTGTGAAAAGCTTCAGACGACGTGTTCCTGCCGGTCCAATCGTTCCCACCCAGGGATTGTTTCCGGGCTTCACAGATTTACCAATTTTTTCCCAATCTTAACACTGTGGAAACAACGTAACAGACCAATATATTGTGTCTTTTTACTCTTTGTCTTCTCGACTTACAGTAAGGATTTTTGGATCCTATATTTCCGGACTTCTGACCGGAACAAGAACACATAAAAAGTTTCTGATTACTTTTCAAATGAGTCCTCGACTTTCTCTCTCACAGCCGTGTATGAGCATCACTGTGCATGAGTCACTCATGTTAATACGTATGTAGATTCATCTCCATGTACACATGTGTAGGAACACACTGTATATGTTAATGTGCAGAATAATAAACATTAACTGTTTGTTTGTACGTACAGAGACGTCATTATCTGTATCTGTTTAACCAACACAAAGTATCTGTTTCTTCGGATAGAAGATCGGAACTGGGAGTGTTTTATACCAGAAGGAAGTCAGTCAGTCTGTCAGTCTGTCTGTCTGTCTATCTGTCTGTCTCTCTATCTCTCCCTCTCTGTCTCTCTCTCTCTCTCTCTCTCTCTCTCTCTCTCTCTTGCTCTCTCTCTCTCTCTCTCTCTCTCTCTCTCTCTCTCTCTCTCTCTCTCTCTCTCTCTCTCTCTCGCTCTCTCTCTGTGTTTTGACACTGCAGGTCTTAGTTTAACTGTCATACGCTGTAAAAACAAGAAATGCATTTCATCAGATCAGCTGCACATAGTTTCGGCACAAGTCGTGGTTAAATAAGTCCAGAGGGACGCAGGATGCTGTAGCTCACTGATTCATATTATTTCCTCCCTGAAATTGATTCCTGGCCCAGACTTGTACTTAAATTTCATTCACTTCAATGTTATGACAGAGATGGCTGCCCGCGCACTAAGTGTGCCTGAACCAATATTCCAGCACTATTGAAAAACTGATATGTGAGCATTTGGGCTCGTCCCCTCCATTTGTCGCTTGCGGCCAAGTTATATTTCTCTCTTCTCTGAGAATACGTTCTGTTGGTGAGTGCTTACTGTGTCGACTGAGACTGTTCAAATTTGATTCATCATTTCCTGTGGGCGGAGAACTGTCCACTGCCAAGCACACAATTGCATTTGAATAAAAAAAGGGATGAATCTCTCGGAACCAGTGGGAAAGAGAAATCTTCTATTACAGTAATATTGTGTCAGTTAGACCGATAACACAAGTTCTTCTGATGCTCATGTCAAATAGAGAAAAGAAATGTTGAATCATAAACAGGAAACACATTCGTGAGGGCTTTGAAACAGAAAAGTGAAACTACGTTATTTTGTCAGTTTTAAACAAATTGTTTCTTTGGTTAATAAGGGGAAATTATTATTTTAATTCCACTCTATATTTATTATAATATTTAAAATATGTGGTCATTCAAATCAGCTGCTCTACATACATTTATTTTTATTTTATATATTTTTGGAAATAAAATAAAATTAGTGACTCAAAGGAGTCAAAAAAACATAATAAAATAATATAAACAACAAAATGTAATAGACAACAATATGGCTTTAGTTCCTTTTTAAGATATAAAAAACTCCACATAATAATCATCTATTTGATGACAAATGGGAGAAAAACATACTAATTAATGATTTTATTTTATTTTTGGAAATAAAATAAAAATTAAAAAAACAATTTACCGAATAAAAAAAAATCTGTCTTTAGTTTATAAAGTAATCAGCATATTACTGATTGTTTTTGTCATTTCAAAACAGTTGTTATTGCTTTTAATTATAGCACTAAACACATATCTGACTCCCTCCGTCTCTCGCGCCGCAGCGTATTACCTTTCAGGCCATTTTTGACCACATGCATATTCATTTCTTGGACAAAGTGTGTCGTTCTCCCACTCCGACACACTGACACGTACATTACAATCACATTAACTCAAGCTTTAAATGGGTCATTAAATGAAATAGTCATCTTTGATTAGCTATTACTACTCACATAAAACATGCCCTTTGAGGTACTTTGTGATAATGAACCATTATCAATGTTTCTACAATGTATTACTGGAGCTTTTCCTTCATATATACAGTAGCATGAATCCCATTAGACTGTTAATTACATTACTTCCAGGCTGCCTGTGTTCATTAGCTTCCTTGCTTAATGTGCACATTCAATATACACATTTAAATTCTGACATGAATGTGACTATTATGGTTATTATACATTGCGTCTTGTGTTTAATTACAGCCAAACAACATTGCTCATGTTAATGAGAGGAAGTTCCCGCACTGAGCGAGGTCTATTGTTAGAAACGTGGGAGAGAGTGATGGGCTGGAAGTCGGAGCTCAATTGTCCTCGTGTTGATTTCAGTGACCTCTGCAGCGGATCATTCACGTCCAATCAATTCCCCGATCAGAGCAAACTGAGCTCAGAATAACCTCTGAAGCCACCTGCCAGGCAACACATGCCAATATAAATAAATGCTCACAGAGATCTCTGCACACATCACTGTATCAGACTCCTGCTTACTTTAGCGTGCAGGAACTTTGTGGGATCCTTCCACGCGTCATGCTACAGCTGCGTTATACGACTGCACATTATCTACAGCAGACTAAACATCCATATTTGAAGCACAGGATAAACAAGAAGGCGATGCAGGCATCAGGCAAGGAAGGAAATATGAAAAAAGATTGTATTGTATAGGCTAAATCATTAAAAAGCCGACACGTTCCAACCACAGTGTGTTCTAATAACATACAACATGGGTGTGGCCCCTGGAGCAGAAACAGGTGCAACTAACTGAAAATAATGAAGAAAAACTAATAACACGAGATAAGATTACACAAAACAAAGTTCATACGTAATAAATGGAAGATATGTCCGCGTGTAGGCCGATATAACCTATAGAAACTATATCTTTACTCATTAGGTGTGCTGGCAGCATGTGTGCTGTATGTGGGGACAATGACGGACAGATAGGAGAGATGGTACATGTGAGGTCGCCTGTGTGTGCAGGGCAGGCAGGACTTCCCCTCTGCTGTTGATGTAGTGCCCCCCATAGACAGGTACACACATTACATCTTCATCTTCAGTCTGCATACAGCAGCAGCACAATGCAGATCAGATCCAGAGCACAACACACAAGGAAGTAATGATGTATTTCCATAGCACTATCAGAACACAACATCAGCTGGACTTTCCAAGCGTCAATAAATGTGTTACGTTTTTTTGGAATTTTCTTGCCAGTATTATTCTGTCACTTTGTGGGAAAGCAAACGTCAAGGGTGATTCTCAGATGTGGAGTTCATAACATTTGCACATATTATTCTCGTGCATTCTCTTAATCTGCTTTGATGCACTTTGCAGAGCAGCTGAAGGCGTGTTAGATAAACTACTGCCACAGTATTAACATGAGATACAATGCTGTTCAAGCCTCGTTAGCCGACGATTCATAGCACAGAACACAAAGTGGTTTGGGATCCTCCTCATCTCTTGTCCAAAGAAATCTACATTGTCTAGTCTCTCTGGTATTTCCACTTTAAGCTGTGTTCTCCACGTTGATGCTGAGTTTCACAAGTTTCAGGGTTTGTGTTTGTCCTCAACAGCAAAGCTCGCTGAACCACAAGTCGTTACAACCGGCCTGTTTGACCGTATCTGACCATTCTGCTTTTACAGAATCTAAGATCCCAACTGTGTCAGGCAAAACTGAAGTTATTGACTAGTCATGCGTGTAGAATTCTAGAGAATAACATGGTGTCATATTACAGTAACAGCTTCAGTGATTTCGACTTCCTGCGATGCACAGAGTCCTCAGGAGACACATGGGGCTCAGTCAGAGAGTCGTGTCTGTTAACCATGTATGGTGTTGGACATCACGTCTAAATAAATGTCCACCTGGCAGCATAGTTTTCTAAAACACATACATATTTATAGTGAATTTTCTGCACTCTCTGCATAGTGGATATGGATTGATGTGTTCCTGCAGTAATGGGGGGAGCATTCACTGTCAGCCTGCAGCACGTCTGTGGGTTCCACCACATTGGTTTTGCTTGATGGTAGATGTCAGCAAGACCATAGAACAAAATAGTTTTGAACGAATGCTGGCAAATTGAATTCCTTCCCCATTTGTTGGATGCCGCTGTAAATGGATCCATATTGACAACCTCACTGTGGAGGCCAAGATGACCAACCCTCGACATCATAAATCGATATTAACTGAGACGTCTGTGCAACGAGTCTGCGTGATTAAACAATAAGAAATATGAAGAAAGAGAAGTGCATGGTATGTGCAGGAGGATCCTCCACATGGACTCCATCCACCAGTAGAAGTTCTGTCACCTTGTTTAATAAGTACTCTTACTTCACCGATTTGTCTTTGTCATCTCGGCGACATTGTCCATCGATCAATAACCACGGAGCAAAGTAGTCAACATGAATAATGTGCTAAATTAGGATCTTTAGCGCTTATTGATTATGAATTTGCCCCTGTCCTTGAACTCCCTCGCAGCACTTTGCTTTATATGCTTTGCGTCCTTTGATCACAACAAGAGAAACGTACAGTATAGGTCAGGCTCCATCTATTCTCAGTATATTGCAGATTGCATGTCCTCACAGCGAAGCGTCCTTAAGCACTGCCCTTTAAAAAACGGGGAGGCGAGCAAAGCATACAAAGCTGCAGTGATTATCCCGTCCTTTACCCCGGTGGTGAGTGTGATGCAGCGTGCCAAACAGAAAGGCCTGATCAGTCCAGAACATTTTGTAGAAAAACCGGCTTTGCCGTAATCGTGGCATGATGCTCTGTGCGAAATGTGGCCAGAGACATGATGTCTCTGTCTCCCCAGGATAAACAAGCCAGCACACACACACTCATTAAAGAGCTCTCGACTGGACCTCAAATGTGTATTGACCAGCTGGGGACAAATGGAAACCATTTCCCGCTATGAACTGAAGCCATTTGTTACAGTTTAGGATTGATTCTTTGTCATGGCAACCACCAGAGTGTGGTCGTGAAATAAGAAAATTGCATTATCTCCACCGGAATTGATTTTAGAAAAAAAAGAGAAAGCGGTTGCGTTTTCTGAATGGCCTCATTAAGATGTGACCCAGAACACATGAAGATGCGTCTGCCAGTCAGAAACAGAGAACATGTCGACGTTATCACTCAAAGGATTCATCATCTATCTATTATTTCACTTCTTCTACCAAATATGGTATTTATTGTGTTCAGAAACATTTGGATTATTACCGAACATCGCATATTTTTTGGGAGGCTCTAGCACAGGTGTGTCAAACTCATGTTAGTTCAGGGGCCACATGCAGCACAATTTGATCTCAAGTGGGCCGGACCAATAACATCATAACAAAATAACATATAAATAACAACAGCTCCAGATGTTCCCTTCGTTTTAGTGCAAAAAAGTATAAATACATTCTGAAAATGTTCAAACTTAATCTTTTTACAAAACATTATGAACAACCTGAAATTTCTTAAGAAAAAAGGAGCAATTTCAACAATATTATCATTTTATCATTTACACATGTGTGTTACAACTTACTGATCACAGTGTATCTACAAAGGCAAACAACTCATTTTCACACTTTGCAAAGTCATCCCGCGGGCCGGACTGGACCCGCTGGCGGGCCGGTTTTGGCCCCCGGGCCGCATGTTTGACACCCCTGCTCTAGCAGATCTACTGTATTCATGAGTTTGTGGCTCAGAGACAACACCGGATCAACCTCAGTCAGAACGAAAGGGATGTTTTAAACTCAGCATCTCTGTTGTTTTTTATATTTCTGTTCAGTAATGAGCACGTGGTTAATTTTGACACAACAAGCTCAAGTTTGACCTTAAAACTGTCACTAAATAGAACATTAAAAACTCATATTATCAACAATCAGTAACACGTGGTGTGTAATTAGATCTATAAAGGTTCAAGGTTCAATACAAATGGTTTAACAGCAGGTTAGTCTCGTATAGATTGTCTTAAAGACCAATCAGCATTTTCTTTTTGCTTCCACAGTTGCCTAATGACAAGAATCTTTTAATGTGTTATTGATTTAAGAATTAGAACATTAATTGTCACCCTATAGATGTCACATGTGACGTGAACATATACAGTACATTAAGCCTTGTGCCAGATTAAAATAGTGCTATCACATCACAACATGAATGCATTAATAGACCTGCAGCTGTTAATACACACATGTGCATATAGTGTTTGATGTCTTCATGGAAGATGCCCCAAAAACATTCCCAGGTTCCCAATTGCTCTCTCAGTGGAACGCACCAAACACAAGGAGCTCAAATCCATGTTAAATTGAAGTAATAAGGGCGAGTGCTGCTTTTAGAGGGGCTGCGTGGGATGCAGTGGGTTGTTCCCGAACATTTACAGAGACAAACCTGTGCATCAGGAGACGATACCGCAGGAGACATGCAACTGTGTTTATAATAAGATGCCAAAAAACTAATCCCTGAAAATCACAGGTCTAAATATAAAGCACCTTCCCTCTGACTCTTGTTTTTCTTTGTGCATCTAAATTAACATTTCATTGATGTTAATGTGTTTGTAATTGAGCTTTTCTAAATTGTGTGACACTCAAAAAAGAATAAGAAGATTCACATTAAATAAATGAAGGTGTTTAAGTGACGAAGGGGTAAAAAAAAGTAAGTTAAATATATGACTTTTATAAATACAATACATGCACATTTTATTGCAATACACACATGTATATATTAATATATTTATTTATTATAGTGTATTTCTCCATATTACTATATATTGTATTAAATATTAGTATATTTATCATGATTTTAATTATCATTGTATACAATATATTCTTCAGGTAATTATTAATCTTTTTGAATTCATGTATCAAAAATGCTACAAATTGCATTTTTATGAATAAAAATAAAATAAAAATAGTGCACATGAACACATTATGTCTGCACATTAATGCCTCTACATACACAATCCTAAAACACACCCTGAACAATAGAATTCAGATTCCTGCAGGGGAAATATATTATTCGCTCTTTTTTCCCTCCAATTCATTAGTTTTTGCTCGACACCTTTCTGTGGCTGAAACTGAAGGAAGATTTGTGGATCCAGAATAAAGGCGATCTCCACTGACGCTCTATATGCTTCGTCAACACACCGGACAGAGTTATCCAACAAAGCAACCCTGACACGGAATCAGTATTACATTTAACTCTAGTTTGAGAAGCCATTACCTTGGCACAGACTAGACAGCTTTATTTAATCTACAAGCTGCCAGCTCTGTCCCCTTCCCAGACTGGCACAGCAGGTGCTTGTTCATTCAATCTGTAAGGGCTGGCATGAGTCGGGGAATTTGATTATATCTGGACGCCTGAAAAACCTGGCAAGGAGCAAAGTTTAAACTGGTGCCTATCTGCACAAGTACTGTGTAATCAGTGTTTTGGTTCGCTGATGTGCCGCATAAATTATACTGTGTGTTGACATTCTTTGGCGAACGGTGTTTGAGGTTAATATTTGTTTCAGGCAAGAGGGAAAGAAAAAGACACACTTTATTATATTTCTTTATTCCCTCTGCGGCTTCTCTTCCTGTCGAGTCGTGCACATGGCAGAAATATGTAGGTTATTCCAGCGTCGCCTCCGCAGCCAATGAATAACATAGATCTTATCTTCTGCAATCCAGCGGTCACATCTGACCGTTCACCTCGCAGGATTCAAGTGGCATTTTTATTTTACAGATTTAAACAGGTGTAAAATGTGTCAGAAAGCGCATGTGTGTGTGCAGGTCAGAGGTCAGTGAGCTTGTGTGTGCAGTCTGGGATTGGAGGATAAAAGAGCACATCCAGGCTAGAGGGTTTAAACCCAAACAAAGAGAGGTGCCAGAGAGTCAGACGGCGAACTGCAGATTAAATTATTGGGATTGTGGTCAGGCTGACATGTCCACACACACACACACACACACACACACACACACACACACACACACACACACACACACACACACACACACACACAGACACAGGCGCACATAAACAGTTTATCCACTGATACTCAAAAAGCACACACACCTATTTAATATTTTAATGACCCCTAAGCCTGCAGAACGCTAAAGCTGCATTTGTTTTCTGAACTCGTTCATATTCTAAGTGCAACAAGGTGAAAGGTTTTACTCTGAACAACAACAAGCTCAGCATCAAGGTCACATCAAGTTGATATTTTAAGTGGGAGATTTGGCAATAAGTAGAGAATCTGCTCATTAGTTTGCAATTCAGCGTAACATGTAGACACGCACACACACACACACACACACACACACGTGCACAAACAAACACAATGGATATTTCTTTAGACACTTGTGGTTTTAGACAGCCACATATTCTGATTCATGTGTCCTCTCAGCTTTTTCCACTGTGCTCCAATTTCTGTGATAGACGGAATATAAATTGAAAATTTATATTGTCTTCTCCTTTAGATCCTGATTTGTGAAAAGAGACATTTCTTGTGACTCTTGAAAAGGAGGAAGAGGATCTGCCGGTGTCATTTGCCGTAGCACTTTTTGAATCCCCCCCCTGAGTAAACAGCTTTAGTCCCCTCTGCTCAGCGTTTGTTCAAGGATTCTAGCAGGTGTGAGGCAGCAACGTCGATGCCCAATGAGTTGCCCTTCTTATACCATTACAGGTCACGTCTCTTCTCATTCTGTTCACACTAACAAATTGCACCGGCCTGACAAAATAAATAGACATAATAAGAGCTGTTTGTTTTTGCAGCGACCTCTTGGAGACAAAGTCACGGCTGTTAAATGTTTGTTGTAGCTGTAAGGTGTTTCTTTGCAGACTGTGCCTGAGGTCTGCTTAGTTTGGGCTGTAATTACTCTGTTCTATATTTCATGCTTGTTGGTTCTGCATACAATAAAAGCTGATCACTGAGCCACCGCACATTTCCTGCAGCTGTAATTGAATAGTGAAAGGGAGAAGCAGAGAGCCGGCTGTGACCGTAATGTACTGCAGATGGCAGTAGTTGAACAGGCATACGCAGGTGGGCCTGTGCTCTGGACTGTTAACTCCTCCACAGGTGACAGATGAGAACATAGAGCTTCCCCAACAGTGTAGTAGTACTTTTAATCTAGTTCAGATTTATGATGTCAACAGAGGGGGGGGGGGGGGGGGGGGGGGCGGAGGGGGGAATACTCCCTTGCTTCTTGTCTGAGATGAAATGGAATGTGTGTGCAGATATTAAAAAAGAGGGTTTGCTTCATATTCACGGAAGTGACTGCCCCTGTGTGATTCATCCCACAACCTTTTAGAAGTCTGACGGAGGGAAAGCATGAGGTGAACTGATAACCAAGCACTGCATCAGACAGCAACGAATTGAAAGACAAAGTGTAAATTGCAGCAACTCCAGGAGAGATGAAAGGCAGAGCCGAAGAAAGTTCAAATTGGAACTTAAAACAGGGCAGAAAAGAAGAAAAAAAAGATGATGAACAGCCAATATAGATTGACTCTATCTAGTCCCTCATTCAACATGTACACCCTGTGGCTGGCTTCCTCATTTCCATAAAAGTCTAGGCCTTCATCTGACAAGAGGAGAGAAAAAAACAGTTGCTGCTGCTTCAAGAGAACACAAAGCATGGAGAATATTGCATCATGCTGTTATCCTGCAGACACCCCTATGTGGTTAACACATGACATATCCACTCACGCATTAATGTGCAGTATAAGGAAGCTTCCATAAAACATCTAACTGCATGTAGTAAATCACAACGCGGCTGCAGAGCAAGGCGATGCCAATTAAGTGGGCATTTCCGAGGAATAAATGAGGAGCCAATCAGCCGAGTCAACGCTGGCCGTAAATGAGGGGTCAACCTAAACACAAAGGGAACTCGGAGCATGAAAGATTTATCCCCACGGACCGAGACAGAGATTTACAGTCCTGTCTCGACTCAAAGTTTGCCCGTCCTGTCAAATGCAGCACAGCTAAATCTGTCACAATGAAAGACATCACTCTGCCAGCGCCAATTGTTTGTTGCGTCTCGAAGATCAGAGCATGACCTTAATGATCTGTACAACATTGAGTGTTGGATTACCCAGTTACTTGAGCCAGCCACTGAAAGGCATGCTGCATGTTGTATTTTGATTGTGTGGGCAGGAGCTGATACCCCCTCTTGCCCTCCCCTCGTGGAACCTGACGCCAGCAGCAGGACACTCTGGGGAGGCTTCAGCACAACGAGGCATTCAGCCAAATAGCGACACACAGCTTTGCAATTTGTCTTCCTCCTCCTCTGGACACACCTCGTGAAAACAAATGAACTCTCACCTTTGTTGCTACGGCCAGGAAGCAACAATTCAGTTAGAGGCAACAATTCATTGTGGGATGCCGGGGTTGTTACGGGTTGTTGAGCACCGCTCCCTTAGGGGGCGGATCCAGACTCCTGTACACTCGTGATTGGACTCCACGAAAAACAAACGTGAATGTAGTGACCTCTAATGCCCAATGATGTTTGGCCTTCAGGGTTTGTGGGCTACATAAAAGACAGCTAACAGAAAGCAAGTGTTGGAAATTCACTTAAGGGTCGGAGTCCAGATGCTGCATAAGCACTCCTGCTGCACAAAGATCATAAAGCACTGGGTGGCCTATTGATTTCAGGGCCTTTATCAGTGTTTCCATGTGGCCGGTGGCCCAAACACTGTGGGATGGACATGTCCGTCATCTTTATGTGTGCGTTTACAGTGCCCAAGAGAAACAGTGAGTGTTAGAGCCCCATCTATCTATATCTGTCAACTGTAAAGAAAAGTGTTCTTTTTTGCGTTTTCCTCATTTACAACCGTGATGTAGACGAGTTCTCTTCGTGTTCACCAGCAGCATGTTATAGGGGAATCAATATAGGGTGGTTAAATTGCCCGAAATCAATTTACAGCGCACCATACTCCAGAACAAAGCATTAGTAATGCTAAAAAAGCTTTTAAAGAATAATTCCAGTTTATTACAACTTGGGTCTTATTACCATAGCTGTGGTCATTGTTTCCGCCACTTATGATAATGTTGTACTCACCGACGTGACTGCTGGTAAAGCCATAGACTGTATACAAGAAGTGGAGTGAGTCACATTGACTCATTGGTTGTGGAGTACAGTTTGGAAGCCTCGAGTGTCTTGGACACAAGAGGGAGAGGAGCAACATACAACTGAAGGCTGAAGCAGACGTGTGTAGACGTGTTTCATAACGTCAGAAACAGAGAGTGAAAAGGTTCAAAGACAGAAACACGCAGAGAAACCAAACCGGACAACACTGGGGTAGCAATCTGTCAATCACAAGGTAGCTCCGCCCTAAAGCAGACCCTGCTTTGTCGTCTATTTTACTCTAAATGAGATCATAATTTATAAAAGCAACATCATGCTGTGTTGAAGAAGACTTGCAACTAGAGATTGAGATCATAAAGTCCAAAGGGAAATGTTTACTGGGGAAATAAATCAAGAGAGAAATCGGGACATTTTCTCATAGACTTCTATACAGTCATTAGCTTCACTTTCCAGACCCGGAGTTTGCAGCGACACAAACTATGTGTAACTGTTATGATATTGTCAACAACTTTGAGGTTAATGAAAGGTCGGCGCTGGGCTAAGCGTGTCAATATTTCCTTCCAGATTTTAGATTAAGTTCGGTGACTTAATGTTTCTATCAGCGAGTCATTCCGCTGAGAAGCCGGAGCTTGTCTCAGCAATGTCTGAAGCTGAATGAGTTCAATAACCCCACTTCATATTCAGGTTAATTATGTCTGCGTGTGTAAATAAATGCAGGTAGTAGCCTCTGTAACCTGCAGCTGCTACACCTACTCACCGTGATTGACTTCCTCTGTCGGCTTTGGGGATTAGGTTGACCCGGTAGCCGAGCAGATCAGCTGTTCTGTGTACTTCAGTGATGTAATTACACTGCAGCTCCATTTATTGAATACCTCACTGCTGTCATAACTTCATGCAGACACTAAACGGCGCGACTTCTTTTCTTTTGTGCAGCTGTTTTGTGCTCCCAAATTACAATGTCGCCGCCATTTTCTACCCACCAACACAACTATGGTCTTCCATCAAAGCTTCAGTGAGTATAACACCCACATTCCTCTACAGCGGGTACGTCTCAGTGCACATACTGCTCATAATGAACAGCAGGTTTACTTCTTTAAACAAAGACTGTTACACTTATATACACAGGTACAGGCATACACGGACACAGAAAAACCTCAACACGCTTCATAATATCACTTTGTAGTTCAGTGAAGGTGATTTTATGAGTACAAGTGAACTACAGCTGAATCCTTTTGTGGTTTCTGTAGATTCATTACATAGATTTCTTTTATAGTTGTCTCCTTGACCCTTTCGCAATTCTATATGAGTAATGGATATGCTCTCAATCCCATTAAGGCGGTAGATAAGGTACTTAAAGGCCACTGAGTGTCGACTGTTATCAGATTGTAATCCTCTCCTCTGCTTATTGTAAAGGTAGCAACACGTCTGGTTTAGGAACAGGAGAAGACAGATTAAAAGAGACAGTAAGTACTTCCTACTTTCAATCTCATATTTCCTCTTTTGTTTTACCTTCATTTATTAAAAAAGTATTTGATTTGTTAACATTAAAATAGTTTTTTTAAACGTTGAAACTAAACAAGAACTCTATGATTGAGGAATAGATGATTTACTAAGAGATTATGGTTTTGGCCTGAGTGTACGAGTTCACACAAACGACAAACTTTGTTTTGTCTCCCCTTGTTGTAGAAGTCAAAAGGAAAGTTTCGTTATGAAGCCTAAAGAAGAGCGAGGAGGTGAGTGTTTGCTTTCCTCTTTGAAGCCTCTAAAACTACAAACTGTGCTCCACCAACATCCTCAACTAATGTTTATTCATTTAATCACATTTCCACTTGCAGGTCATTCCTAATGCTGCTTTGAAGCCATTTAGTTTTGGATACATTGCATTCATTCTTTGTCTTTATCTTAGATTTCATAGCATAGGGATTATTTGCTGAGGGAGATGTCGACACAACAACAATTTCTGTTTCCTTGACACCAAAAATGTGAGAAGAAAAACAAGTAAAAACAACGTCAGGCTCCCCCGAGTGTGGAGTCGGCTTATGGCCTTGATTATAGCAATAGATATCTTGCAGTGTTGGGATGAAACAAGTCTTTAACGCTATGGTTTAATCAATGTATTGACTGAAAATATGTTATTTAGGTTTCTGAGATCTGCAAGTCGACGTCCCTCTGCAAGTGAAGGTGCGTTTGAAACACTGCATTTCTGCACGCAGCGTGAAAAGAGCACCCGCGGTAAACACATCCAAATATTTAGCTCCGCTCCGTCTCGTTCCCTCGCCTCGCAGTCAGGAGGAATGCGGAGGAGTAGAAGGTCAGTGGTTTTTGAGAGTGCAGGTGTGCATGTGTCAGAAGTTAATAGAGGCAACGGTGGCTCTGTAACAGATTACAGCAGCTCTGTCAAAGGAAGATGGGAGGCGAGGCCTGCAGCCCATTCATCACCAGCGCTGTCTTCTCCTCAGCCTCAGTCTCCTTAAGCCATGTGATAAAGGTGCATGTCAGCTCCTCTCTGCTGCTCAGCTGCATCCCTGCAGAATCCACACACACACAGGATCAGGTGCCTGACACTGTATCCATAGCAATACCAACAGCATTGCCTGCCTGTGTAAAGTCAATGGGATGGCTTCCAACACACAGGATATTACCCTATTTAAATACCTTGAAAGACCAACAGTTCTTATGTATACAGTTCCCACTGTGTAACTCAACGCTATGTATTTGACTATATTCTACATGCCTGAGTTTAAAGTGTAAACATCCCCATCAGCGTTGCTGCTCCGGGGACTCAGGTATTAATCTCGCCTGAAATAGGCACTGTGGCGTTCCGACGGCATAAAAAGCAGAATGATAACTTCATTCAGGCTAACAAGCGCTTGGAAGTCATTTCTGTTGACCTAGATTACAACATCAGGGGATATTTTCCCCCCATTAGTGACACAGGCTTATGTTTGCTCTCAATTGGATGTGTAGGTGGCTGTTGGTTGAGTCATTTTCTAAAGGATACGGCATTCAATCAAAAACTGCTTCTGTATAAAAGTTGCATAAACACATATTCAGTAAAAGATCCCAGAATCACGATTCTTTAAAGAAAAAAGTGAGTCAACCCTTCTAACAACAAAGGAAGTGTGTATATTCTTACACACATCCTTCAACAATTCAGTAGCTTTAACCAGTTTGTGTTGTGTTTGTACATAATCCTGCATAGATTAAGTAGGGAAGTGCAGATCTTCCTCCCAAAACATGCACAATCGTTATATAACAAAACACGAAAGCCTTGTTATGTTTCCTAACACATGAAGTAGCCAGGTGTCCAGTACAGGTGTACAGGTGTACATGCTTACAGGTGTACATGTGTACATGTGTACAGGTGTACATGTGTACAGGTGTACAGGCGTACATGTGTACAGGTGTACAGGTGTACAGGCGTACATGTGTACAGGTATACAGGTGTACATGTGTACAGGTGTACAGGTGTACAGGCGTACATGTGTACAAGTGTACAGGTATACAGGTGTACATGTGTACAGGCGTACAGGCGTACATGTGTACAGGCGTACAGGCGTACATGTGTACATGTGTACAGGTGTACAGGTGTACAGGCGTACATGTGTACAGGTATACAGGTGTACATGTGTACAGGTGTACAGGTGTACAGGCGTACATGTGTACAAGTGTACAGGTATACAGGTGTACATGTGTACAGGCGTACATGTGTACAGGTGTACAGATATACAGGCCTACAGGCGTACATATGTACAGGTGTACAGGTGTACATGTGTACATGTGTACAGGCGTACAAGTGTACAGGTGTACAGGTGTACAGGCGTGCAGGCGTACATGTGTACAGGTGTACAGGCGTACATGTGTACATGTGTACAGGCGTACAAGTGTACAGGTGTACAGGCGTACATGTGTACAGGCGTACAGGTGTAACTGAGAGGACGACTTCTATAGACGCTTCCTTAGAAACATGAGGTCAGTCAGAGGATTAAGGGTGTGAGTACTGAATACCCAGTACGTAGTACGCAGTACTCACAGAGGCGTGAAAGCTGTGTACTAATAACTGTACTTACAACTGTTTCATCCTTATTAAAGGTGTTGGCATTAATCAGGGAGGTCAGGGTGTTCTGGGTGGGAACACTTAGAAAGCGTGTTCACTATGTGGAAGCTTCATTTAGCTTCTTTCACCATCATTTCTCAAACTCATATTTCTTGTGTCCAAAATGAAAATAAAAAATCGTTGCATTTCAAGTATTACTATACGGAGCGCCATCTTGCATAATAAACTGAATGATACATCTGAACGGCTTTAGATGAATAAGCTTTCACTCCGTGTTAAGTTATTTAATTTTATTTAGGAATGCAATCAGAAAGCAAGTCTATAATTGGTTTTGCAGAGAGCCACTTCAAATGAATTCCTTAGAGTAGTTACAGATAACACGTTGAACTGCAAATCACATATACACATAGGACCTCATGTGAAATAGCAGAACATACGGAGATTATTGGCAAGATACACGGTTAATGTCAGCTCTACATGTTTGTACGTCTCCATTATTGAGCATATAGACCGACCTGAGCTCCTTAACGAGGCTCATATAAGACGTAGTGCTGCTCCACACGCTGCCCGACACTTTAAATCCCTTTGTACTTTGAGTAAGTGCAGGAAACAACAATCAATACCGTCACGCTTTGCTGTTTAAAAACTTGAGATCACCCAATTTGACACGTCATTTCCTGTGTTGTTTATAGCTGTTTGCCCGATGACCAACACGCTGCACAGCTCATGTGGACTGTTCTATAAATGCATTTGTTTTAATCCGCTATCGCCGCCTTTGTGTGACGTCTTTCCATTAAGCCTGAGAAACATTAAGCTCGCAGGATCAGACGTGTGTCTCGCTTTTCAATACGGCCGTAAATAAATAGCATTCGATTGATTAACATAAAATAATGAAGCTACAGGAACGTCCCACAAAGCTAAAGAGATTGATTCTCCTGACGTAGCACAGGGGCAGTTGTGGAAGTATGATGCATATTTCAGATGCACATGCAGCACATATCAGAGTCGTGAGCAGCGGACACATTAGAGGAGAAGGTGTGCAAGTCCTCCAGAGGCAGCAGTTATTTGACTTATAAAATTATTTAATTTTGGGCTGAGGGGGATTAAGCTAGATGAAACTATTTCTATGATGATGGGGATCAAACAGATCACATGAATCATTAATCAGGAACATTTGGTCCCTGATACCCTGAGGATAAAGTGGCTACTGCGAACACAATCTATTTTATGGAAAGTTATTAAAGGATATACTTGAAATCAAACTGTTGGTGCGAGGAGGGAAACATGACAATAATGAATGTCATAGCCTCAGAATATACGTTCACCTTCTTATACTCAGGACTCTGTACATGAAACTGTTTCATTCATACAGTAAGTTCATACGAGGACTTTTGACAATCTATTGTCAACAGCTCTGCAGTGCTCAACGTTAGCATGCTAACACGGGCAACGCTCACCATGTTGTGTGTGTAAACACGCTAAATGAGGTTTATATCGCACTGACTTGATTATTACTGACGCAATTATTACATTTCCTATCAACACAACAGGAAATGTAGTTAATTAACTCTGAACGAATCAGCAGATTGTTCATTGACTGATTATCTTTGCGTGATGAAGCGTTTCCCACGAAATGTAATCGGCAAACACACGAGCGGTATATAAGTTTAATTTCCAGTGGACACGGTTCTAAATGGATTCGTCCCCTGAAGACCATGAATGTGTGAATGTGTGTGTTGCTGCAGCAAAGCCAACGTAATGCAAGGTGACCTGAGGGGAAGGCGCTGCTGTGAACACATGAGTGAGGTTTGCATGCACAACTTGCATTGAAAACGTCTTTTATCTCATGTTGGTGCATATTTCAGCACCGAGGACAGAAAGCACACGTCTAATTATCTTCTTAGACATTTGTTTGAAGTAGTAAAGAAAGACATGCTTTGAATTACATGCAAATGTCTAGCTGGTAATCAAATACCGCACTAAACAGGCACATTTATTGTAGTTTCTCAACGTGCACCACAGTTGGAAATCATCGCACGAGAAAGGAGAAAGTCTGCAAAGCAATAAAGTCAGATAGTTTCGTCCTCTGGGGACCATGAATGTAAGAACCATGTTTAATCCCAGCCTGGATTAAAGTGTTGGACTGGACTGACAGACATCAGCAGCGTGTACATGAAATGAACCTTGAATAGAAACACGGCGTCGCAGGTAAACCTCAGAGCAGCATCTGCTTCTCATGATGCAGGTGCTCTGAGAATCTCTCCTGAGAGCGAGTGCAGCGTTTTAATATGTTGTACTGCTTATTACTGAACTCAATCTGAACACACAACCCAAAGCATGAGAGCGAAGCAGCACAGCGACATACTCTGCAGCAAAACATCAAAAACATACAACATTAAATCAAATTACTGCTGTCTTGCTGAATTATAAATCACGCTGCATTAACTCTATAGACCTACATATGGTCTGTGCTTTTCTTCCATATTCATTATTATAATAGCCTTGAGAGAAATATTAATGTGATCCAAACATCCAATCACAGCGGCCCAGCTTGCTTATGTTGATAAAAGCCTGCGCCGCATTACAGTGTGATGTAAACTCCTTGCAATAATATTTTGTTTTTCCATATCTACGCCGTGGGCACTTCAGGGCCTTCACTTTGCCAAGGAAACATCAGTACGATTCAAAGCACTGTGGAGCACTGCCAGTGTCGGTGGCGTGAGCGCGGATGTGCCCTCAGCACTCGTCAGTGATGGGAGAGCTGATGAAGAAGTACAATGCCATGGCCAGCGGTCAGCAGTGTTTACGAGGAGTGTCATCACGACTGACAGCGGTCTCGCTCTATGATTTATACACTTCCAATCGCAACAGGCACCTGCCGAGAAGTAACAACTTGCCTGCGGGGCAGTGTAGAATTGTTTAAAGCGAGAGGTGTCCTTAATGCCGGCAGACGCAAACGACACTGTTTGATGTCTCAGATGCAAACATTTGGCGAGGGCGCGTTTCAGGCGTGTCTGTCGTCTGACGGAGAGAAGCCGTGTGCACGACACTTACATCAACACGTTGACTGAATGTAGCTCGGATGATACAGGTTATAAGCTGGTACCTTTGTGCAGCGGTTAAACTAAAATCAGTCAAATTTAAAACACCCTGGTCATGAAACCTCCTCTTTAAATGGTTGTGCTGCACATTGATTCATCTCAGTGTTTCACTCATATGACTTCCTGCGGTTCAATGCACCATTCAGGGTTGAATAACACACCTACTGACTGTGCAGCACCCTGTCTGTATGAGACAGACCTGTATGATTTCCCTCC